>NW_027526385.1:201361059-201441369 GCF_048455015.1 Haemaphysalis longicornis
ACTTCGCGAATTCTTGTGCACTCCCCCTTGGAATAGCGGCCATATCTGCGTAGCGCGTCATGTAGTCTGTCGATACGACAATCCACTTGTTCTCGGATCGTGACGTCGGGAACGGGCCCAGAAGGTCCATTCCAATTTGTTGGAAGGGCCTCAATGGGACGGCGATTGTCTGCAGAAGTCCGGCGGGTCTCAGCGGCGGCGTTTTCGTCTCTGGCAGTCACGGCAGCTCCGGACGTAGTGGGTGATGTCAGTGGTAAGGTGGGGTCAGTAGTACCTCGCCTTGATATTTCTAATAGTGCGAGCTGTGCCGAGATGTCCGGAAGAAGGGTCGTCGTGGCACGCTTCAAAATTTCGTCATTATGGTCCGGGAGGATAACAAGAAGGTAATTCGTTCTTGTTCCGGGGCTCAAATTCTTCTTCACGAGGACGGAGTTTCTCGAGCAGAATGCCGGTAAGCTGCGTTTGAAGGTCCTAGGAATGGTGACGTTGAATCCTTCGGGGTAGTCGAATATGATGCGTAAGTCTGGGTCGGGACGCAGCTGGGCGACTAGGTAGCTCTCCGCCATGATTCCAAGGACGCGCTGTCTTCATCAGAGTCTTGTTCGATGGGGGCGCGGGACCGGCAGTCGGTGTCGGAGTGTTTCCTGCCGAATTTATGGACAACGGTAACGTCGAACTCCTGGAGGCGCAAGCTCCACCACCCAAGACAGGCAGAGGGGTCTTTCAAATTGGCGAGTCAACAGTGCGCGTGGCGGTCTGTTACAAAGTTGAATGGTCTTCCATACACGTATGGGCGAAATTTTGAAATCGCCCATATAATAGCCAGGCACTCTTTCTGAGAGGCAGAGAAGTTTTTCTCCTGTTTCGACAGACCACAGATAGCATAGGCGATTACCTTTTCGCAACCGCTTTGATTTTAAACGAGGATGGCCCCCAAGCCCACATCTCTGGCGTCTGTGGGTATTTCTGTTTCGGCGGTTTCGTCGAAATGAGCTAGCACGGGAGGGCTTTGCAGGCGTTTTTGCATATCGCAGAATGCTTTTTATTGGTCGTTTTTCCACCTGAAAGGGGTGCTATCTTATTTCAAGGGCGTGAGCGGCTCTGCAATGCGTACCAAGTTTGCGACAACGCGCCGGTAGTATACGCAAAGCCCGAGAAATCTTCGCACGCCCTTCTTGTCTTTTGGACTTGGGAAGTTTGCAATGGCTGAAGTTTTTGCCAGGTCAGGTAGGACTCCTGCGGCGTTGACGACGTGGGCAAGAGACTAGTTCCTCGTACGCGAAACAGTACTTTTAAGGCTTCAGCGTTTACCCCGATGTATGAATGGTCTCGAGTACAGACTGCAGCCTCGCAAGGTTTTCATAGAAAGTCTGGGCGAATACGACACCTTCGTCGAGGTATACGAGGCAAGTGTGCCACTTCAGGCCAGCTAGCACAGTGCGCATGACTTTTTGAAACTTTGCCCGCGCCGTGCACAGCCCAAAAGGCATCACTTTGAACTCGTATAGGTCGTCCGGTGTTATAAGTGTAGTCTTCTCTTGATCTCTCTCGTCCACCTCAATTTGCCAGTAGCCGGTCTTTAGATCCATCGAAGGCAGATGTGGTAGATGTCTTCATTGATTCATGGCAGGGGGTACACGTCCTTTTTGGTGATCTTGTTGAATCGCCGGTACTCAACGCAGAACCTCAGTGTGCGGTCTTTTTTCTTTACAAGTACGAGCGGAGCAGCCAGGGGCTTTTCGATGGCTGTGTAATATCGTCGCTGAGCATGTCGTCCACTTGAGCACGGATGGCTTCCTGCTCGTGTGAAGAGACGCGGTACGGTTACTGCCGGGTAGCTAGGGCTCTATCTTTGGTTATAATTGGGTCCTTCGCTAGGGGTGTCTGACGTAAGTTTGAGTTTGTTGAAAAACACTCATTGTAGCGACGCAGATGATTCAGTAATCTATCCCGATTTTCTTGCGGCAGTGCCGGGTTCACGTAGAAAGAATGCGGCAGCTTGGAAGCTTCTCCGGGTGCGCGTTCACAGTTGGCGACCGTGATCACTTGACTTGCTTCTTGTGTTTCTTCGAGGAACGCAATTACAGAGCCCTTATTTGGATTCTGGTACTCCTCGGTGAAATTGATGACCAAAACGAGGGATTTGTGTTGCTTAAAGCGGGTAAAGCCTCTTGCGAGGAGACACCGCGGTTGAGAAGCAACCTTCGGTCACTCTATGACAGCGTTGATGTCAGGAGCAGCATCCTCACAGTAGACAGCGATCATCAAGCTTGCGCGGGGTGGTCGGGTGACGAGGGCGTCGGCGATCCTCACAGCACCACGGTGTTCGAGGTTTTGCTGCGGCGTTGTGAAGTGATCGGAGGCAAAAGTTATCGACCTATTCTGCAGATCAATAAGTGCGCCGTTTTCCGTCAAAAAGTCCATTCCGAGAATTACGTCGCGGGAACAGTTAGACAAATTGACGAACGCGGCAGGGTACGTGGTGCCCTCTATGGTGATGCGCGATGTGCACGTTCCACTTGGCATTATGAGAAGGCCTCCTGCTGTGCGAATGTGCGCACCATCCCGTCTGGTCGTGACTTTCTTCAGCTTAGACTCAAATGCTCCACTCATGACTGAGTAGTCGGCTCTCGTGTCTATGAGGGTGATTACTTCAAAGCCGTCAATAGAAATCTGAACGTCGGAGGCTGCTTTCTTTGAGTTCCTGCTGCGACGTGGCGTCAGATCTCGGCTTGTGCGTGTTGACGGTCGGGCACTGTGCGTCGTGGTCGTCGTCCTCTGAGCGGAAGGTTCGGTAAAGTCGGGTACGCGTTGCGCGGTGCGGTTGTCGTCGTGTTCGAGAGTCACTTCCGCGTTCGATGGGGTCGTCGGGCTGGGGGCATATCGGGAATCATCGTCTTCCGCGAGTCGTTGCGTCGAATAGAGCGTTTTAATTTTTCCGCGATTCTGCAACTTTACCTCCAGACGTTTCTGCTTTTAGTTTCCTCCGCGTGGGTTCGGGAACCTTCAACTTGCGAAATCAGCATTGCTACCGCGGTTGGCCGGATGGTATGGGTAAGGCCACGGCGATCGGTTCAAGCGGGGTGGTCCTCCGTTGGTGTTGGACAGGAATTTGTCGAACTCAGTAGGGCGCTGGCCGCGGGGGGGGGGGGCGGGGCGTGGGGCATCGACGGAGAAACCACGCAATCCGAGTCTCTTGTGCGGGCAGTGACGATAAATGGGATCGGCTTCTCCGCAGTGGTAGCACAGCGAACAATTATCGACAGTTCGCCATACGTCCCTCCTCCTCTGCGCCTGGTGTTTGCCTGCAGGTGGTCGGGTGGGTGACAGTGGACGGTGGTACGGCGAGAATCCATGATAACGGGTCGGATCAGGGTGGGGTCGACAAACAGCCACCGAATAGGTCATAGCTTGATGCTCGCGTAGTACTTTGAAAGGCGTAGAATTCCCCAAAGCGAGTTGAATTTCTTCCGGGATCACGTCGCTCATAGACGTCCCTTGGGGTTGCGGCGTTTTTGGGACGAGTTTTCGCAGTTCTTCCCTGATGACCGCGCTGATTCTCTCACGTAGTATGTCAGAGCTAAGATACCCGGCATCGATCGTGTCATCAACTAGCGCATTGATGGGACGGTCTTACTGCCACCATGCGAATTTCTAACGGCTTCTCCATGGGGGCCACTTCGGACGCGAATTCTGCCACCGATTGGGAGGGATCGTCGGAGGGGGTTGCTGACAAGGCAAGCAAAAAGTTCTTGTTTTACTAGTCGCATCAGAAACCTCAGTTTCTTTTCTTCCGCCTCATCAGGGCCCGCGCGACGAAATAGTCGCTTCGTTTCCTCAACGAAGATTACGAATCCTTCGTTCGGGTGATGCGTTCGATTTTCCAGTCAAAGCGGAGCTCGTTCTTTTCGCACCTCGGTCGTGAAAGTCTTAAGAAACTCGCTTTTAAATTGCATCTAGTCGTTCAAGGCTTTGGTTTGTGCCACAGCCTATGCAAGGCCATACATTGTACAAGGCCATACATTGGTTCTCGAACCAGGTTCGAGCTGCATCCTTTAAGTAAAAAAAAAACATGCCGGGATGTTTTTTTATCGTCTCACCTGTTGAAATGCGGACGGGCTCCATCTTCTCCAACCATTCCTCCTGGTGTTTAGCGGGGGCTCCTTAGACTGTTGGTGGTTCCTGGCGCTGCTGCAGCACGATTGGCGACGTTGGTTCTTGCACCAAGGTGGGGGTGACAGCAGTCGTCTTGGGTCTTCCTGGCAGGATGCCGAACTCAGGTGGCAATCCTTGCAGTCGGCGGCTGGCTCTAGTAGAACTGGGCTGCCGCCTTCCAGAGTTCGTAGGGAGCATAAAGGGTACGTATCCCGCACCACCACGAGATGTTACGAAGTAATACGCGAGCAGTTGTCTTGAAGGAAAACAAGTTTATTGGAGCGAACTTGTGCTCCCCTAACAAATCAAAAGAATACAGAGGTCGCGAAGCAGCGGTCAACAAAGTGACTTGCACAGACGAGTGTCGTTGAATCAAAATCCCACCGTGTCTGCTCTGCAGGCTTTTATCTTACTGCGCGATTGTTTGTCGAACCGTCGAATTACTTCCAGGACATTGTAGATCAAAGAAGATTATTCCAGACCAGTGAAGTTAGCGCGGAATGCTCTCCAAATGAGATATCCCGTGCGACATAAAAATAACGAATGGAACATCCGCTTCGCTTGGGACACAGATAACCCAGCCGGGCGCAGCCGGGCAGTAAAAACAAACCATAAACAAACACAATGCATGGATCGCGGCGTTATGAACAATGGCAAACAAGAAATATTGATACACATTGTCACGAAGTAAAAGATGACGCAGTCGTCTTCAAGGAAAAAAAATTATTGGAGCGAACTTGTGCTACCCTAAGAACTCAAGGAATACCCAGACGGCTAAGCAGCAGTCAACAAAGTAACTTGCGTAGGCGAGTGTCGTCGAGTAGAAAATGCAGCGGCGATTGCTCCGCACGCTTTCATCTTTCGGCGCGAGTGTTTCTCGAACCGTTCATTGAAATCCACTACATTGTAGATCAAGGAAGATAGTTTAGGGCCAGTTGAGGCTAGGGCGAAACGCTCTCATCCGAATCATATATCCCGTGTGGCATGAAAATAAAGGAACACGCCCTTCCCATGGCACACAGATAATACATACCGGAGCAGCCGGGTGGTAAAAGCAAAACAGAAATAAACAAACCCAATGCTTGGTTCCCGGCAATATTGCCAACCATCACGGTAATATCCAAATGATCTAGAACAAGACCAACGTCCCTTCTAAAACCCCCTTGTAGAACGGCCCAGAAAGCTGCATGGCATTCTTTGAAAAAATGCTATCGAGATTAACGGGCACTGGCGTATCCCACTCCGATAATGGTGCAATAGAAAAGACCTACACAACATTGGAGGAAAGGAATCAATTCACAAATAGGAGCCGAGAGTACCAATATTTAGGGCCTGTCGTCTTGAAGAACGTAAGGAGTTTATAAAATGTCCTTCTATCTAGCAACTTAGGAGCCTATCATCCAGAGCGACATTTTTTTGCTAACAACTGTAGGAAGCGTGTCCCCCCACATGGGGCGCATTGAGCAAATTTGGTGAAGGTGTTGGCGACACCATGGACCCCGAGCCCCCATACATAAGCTGGATCCAACCATGGCGATGTGTTTTAAGGTGAAGGGAAGAAGCCTCAAACGGTGGCCGTCGGAGCCCAGGTCAAGCTCTGGCAGATGGGCTTCATGTCTGTTTACCAGGAACGGAGCTCCAAGACCCCTTCAGCTATCAGGGTAAGGCTGACGAAGGAGGTACCCCAGTTTCCCCCTTTTATGTCAAACCCCCCAACTGTGATCGGCCCCCGAAAAGGGGCCACACTGAAGTTTCATTCCCACCTCTTTCCACAACTGCCTTTTCAACAAACGTGAATAACTACTCTCGTTTTGTTGTCATGGAGTCAGCTGATGCAGCAAGGCCTGTCGCTTCCCTGTCTGTATTCCTGGTTTTGAAATTCCTGCGAAACACAATAAAATGAAAGTATCAAGCTAAGAAGCTTAAGAAGGGAGAAATCCTTGTAGAACTCAATGCCGAGCAACAAGCCCGCACTCTTCTTGCGCAAACCCGTATCCACCACCTGGACATCAGGGTCACACCCCACCGGAGCCTCAACAGCTCTCAGGGTGTTTTTTCTGAGACAGATATTCTTATGGAATCTGATGACGACCTTCTCGAATGTGTAAAGGATCAGGGCGTGACAGCCGTGCGCCGCATCACGATGCGCAGGGGCGATAACATAATCCCCACGAAACATAATATCCTGACCTTCAACCGCTCCTCGCTTCCTGAACATATCAACGCAGGCTTTATTCGATGCTCCATTTGTCCTTACAATCCGAACCCGCGCCGCTGCTTTATTTGCCAGCGATTCGGGCATGGAACCAGATGTTGCCGTGGCTGTCTGACCTGCGCAAAGTGCGCTTAGAGTGAACACCCATCTGACAATCGTCCATCATTACCCTCACCTGCGCCAACTGCCAGGGACCCCATGCCACCTACTCTCGAAAATGTGAAAATTGCAACTAGAAAATAAAATCATCAACATCAAAGTCACCAAATACATCACCTTCCCGGAGGCGCGAAAGAGGTTGGCCTCTTTCTGGGCAGGTAGGCCGACGCGGCTCGTCGGGGGGTGGAGCGGCGTCTGATTTCGGCGGGTACCCAGTACCGCGAGTCGGATTTGTTCCCACGCGCCGTCCTCCCCCCACTAGGTAGCCTCAGGCAGCCCAGCCCGCCACCGCACCGCTCGCTGAGCCAGCAGCGGTTGTGGTGGCATCCAGCTGTGGTGGGGATGCTGCTGCACCCACTGTTTCCTACACTCCGCCGGCCCGAACCACACGCAAGGGCCCGAAGGAGAAGGAGACGGAGAAAACCGCTGTAGTTCTCACCCCCGCCGCACCGCCTGTGCAACCCCGGGCGCTCCTGACACCTTCGGCGGTCGCGGTTCCAACGAAGGGCACCGGAAAGGCTACCAACACCGAGGATTCTGGTCCGCCGGGTACCCGTTCAAAATCTGATGAAGACATGGATGTTGGACCTTTCCTGTCTGCTTCGCAACGGAAGGAGCGGGTCCCTCCATCTAAACCTCCAGAGAAGGATAAGAAACCCCTTTCAAGAGTCCAAGCCCCGAAAGGCCCTACATTAATAGTGACGCTCTAGTAGCACCGGACACACAATAATGGGAAGAGAAACAATTCTTCAATATAATTGCAGAGGCCTTCTAATAATCTTGATGGCGTGTACGAGATCCTGCATGCTAATCGGCCAAATTTAATGAGTGTTCAGGAAACACATCTGAATTGCAAGCCCACAAATTTTTTAGTTGCCTGGTATACAGAAAGGACTATTCATCAGGTCTCTTTCTTAGATACATATAAATCATCTCACTATGATCTTTTAGCACCATGGCATCTCCGTCCTGTGTCATGTGATCTGTCTTTCATATGATGCAATAAGAACAAGACACACAAAAGTGGAATTTTGAAGCATTTCATTTATCTGCAGGATAAATACAGGGCTGCAGAGTTTTTCAGTGATGCTTCTAAAACTTTCACTGGGGTGTCTTGTGCTGCACATGGACCCAATTTTGAAGCATGAAGAACCATGAATGCTATTAGAAGTATTTTTACAGCAGAAGCATATGACATTTTTCTGGTTGTAATTCAGATAGTTTAACATCATATTCCTAAATCCTTCATATATACAGATTCGCTAAGTGTCGTCCTTGCATTGTTATTCAGAAAGGCCTCGAAAAACCATGTAGTTAACCTTGTCTTGAAATAAATTATGCCAGCGTATTCTTCAAACCTTGAAGTGACAATGTGTTGGGTGCCAAGCCACTCTGGCTTCGGCGGAAATGAACTGGCAGATGGAATTGCCGCAATGCTGCACTCCGGAACACAATAAAGATAACAACACTACGTTACAAGACCTCAAGCCACAAATAAGACAGCAACTCCGCGAAACTCGGCTAGCAGACTGGAGCGACCAGACACACAACAAACTACACGTAATAAAACCACACTTGGGAAAATACACTACTGACTCACACAACAGGCACATTGAAGTTACCTTAGCTGGATTACGGATACGCCATATACATGTAAGGCCTTAGCACCTGCTCACAGGATATCCAAGCGCCTGTGTAGCAGGTAGGGGGAAGGCCTACCCGTGGTCCACATACTCATACAAAGCAAGGCCCTTGACACAACACGACACAAATACTTCAGTGAACTCTCCAGACAACATATTTTACTTCATTCATCGTTGTTTCTGGGTAACAATTCCATGGTGTCTGTGAAATGTGTGTCAAAGTACGTTTCAGACGTTAAGTTTTTAAACCTCATTTCCTATCATGCATAATCAAATCTGGCCTTATACACCAGACATCACTTTTATCTTTAATTGATTTACACGTTTACACGGTTTATACCTGCCTTTTGTGGTAATCACTTTTCCTAAATAAATAACTTCTTCTCTGGTATATTTGCCCTCATTTGCCTTGGCCCTTAAGAACTAACCACCACCATGATCATGATCATCATCATCAGGAATCGTATCCCTAGAGGTGAACGTTGCCCCACCAGGTATCGCACACTTTCAGCAAGAAGCCTACGCAACCTAAGACGCATATGCGGGACACATTTTTCAAGCATAAAGGCGGTCGTAATTTATATGCAGCCGTACTACAGTAGAGCCCAGTCCTCGATTCTTGGACTGGAAAAACATACAGTTTGTACAAAAATAGCAATATTTATAGACGCCTTCCTGATTTGTTGTTAGCAAGCCTTGGTATTCGACCGATTCTCGCTCACCTTTTAATTGCAGAGCTTCGATGTGGAAGACCAAATTGAAGGAGGGTTCGTACATAAGAAAATGTATTTAGGCACAATAACTTGTATATTTATTTAATTTTGCTTAGTAAGAGAACTTAACGCATTGTTTTCTAACGGAAATACCTGCATACAACTTATGTTTGCGTATAGAGCCAAATGTAGCGTTTGGAGCCATTTATTCAAGTATCAATATGGATTTGGAGCCGTTGGTATAGGGTCTGAAGGATGTCATCACATGCGGAGAACGGTTGGCCATCTACAGAAATATAAAGAGTTACTACCTGGTAAAGCGGCAATGAACTATGTAAAGTGTTAAAGCGAATTGGCAAGAAAACGGATACTGACCTGTCAGCTCTCGCGAGAGTCGGACTTCATCCTGCCACCTATATATAAAAATCGTACCCTCGCCAAATCTATGGTGCCCATGCTGAAATGTGTGGAGGTACATTATGAGCCATCAAATCCTGAAGCACGATTTTGTTGTCTACGTTTTTTTTGGGCTTTTGCTACAAACAATGTGATAAGACTGAAACCTTTTTCCCTTTTCCTCGCAGCCGAATTCAGTTTTTTATGTCAACGTAGGTGAACCAAAGGAGCATTCAGGACAAAATCCAAGTTATCCTCGTTTTGCTCCAGTCCTCTTCTTCTTCCTCTTTAACTTTCTTACTGATCACCGTTTCCGGGAATTCATTACGTAGTTGTAGTTGGTTAGTATCCTACCAACAAAGTAGCCTACTTTTAAGCACACTCTGTTGAGCAGTGTGATGTTTGATGTCTGTGTTAGCAAACAGGCTTCTTTATTGTGTGCTGCAGTCTTTAGCACTGACTGTATATTCATGGGGTGAAATATCGGGACAGCAGCCACGGAGTAGTGGGTAACAGCCTAGCTCATTGTCAGATGTAAGGGTGACATATAGGTCCCATCTTAGATAAAAAATAATAGAATAAACGGCGATTTCATTTTTGTTATCTTGGGCCACTAAGTTTTGAGAGGGCATGCCTTCCCAAACATTAGGTCTCGATGGCTTTTTATGATATTACTTTTGCACTGGTACGCTTCGTGTTGAAAAATTCCGTTAAGCAATTGCCTTTTCGAAGATAGCTTTAAAAATGTCCTATTCTTGGTAATTCAACAACATATACTGTAAATAAGTATTCAGGGTAATATTTAGTTTAGAATCTGCGCATTCTCAAAATACGATGTGCGGCCTAACGGAAGTCTAAACACTTGTAGGCGCATGGAGGTGCGTTTATTAATATTCTGAGTTGCATAGTGCGTGTGCGCAGTTTTTTCGGTTTCATTCTTGTTCATCACTTTACTTGGTCCTTGGCATGGGTGCTGGGACTTATAACGGAACGAACCGAGAAAATATTGTTGATGTTCGTTTCCCCGAAGTCCGGTGTCGATCAGCAATCCAATCGGCCAAGCGCTGGTTTGTATGGCAGGAGGCTCGCAGGGCGATGGTGTTGAAGCTATCGCAGATAGTGACCGAGTTGACAAAGTTGAGGCGTTTGTAGTTGATGAAGGGGAACGAAGAGTTTATATACAGCTATTTACGGTAGGATAACTGGTTACGTGAGTAATAATAACAGAACAACCTCAAACTGCAGTTATGGGCTAGTTCTAATTGCGAAAAAGTCACTCGAGCTTTCCAACTCCGTTTAACTCTGCTATGCTCGGAGCAAACGCCAACCACTCGAGAAACGACGGTTCGGAGTCTGTTCCTGCAGCAGGACCCGTCTAGTTACCCGGTACACAGCTCTAACTATGGGAAGGAAAGTTTGAAATCCACCTGAGTGCAGCCATATGGGTACAAAGGAAAGCTATACAGCTTTCTCAGAAACTTCGCAGCTGATGAAAAATTTGTCCTGGTCTAGGATCCATTCAGGTGGACATCCACACCGGTGGATGTCAAAACGTATTTCACAGAAACTCACTCCACATCGGGGATTTCCCCTAAATCCGGTCGATTAACAGCTGTACCCTTAACTGAATCCTGGTCCAGGATCCACTCAGGTTTGACATCCACTCAGGTGGATGTCAAACTTTCTTTCACCAAAACTTACGCCATTTTGGTGATTTCCCCTAAATCTGGTCGATAAACATCTGTACCCTGAACTTACAACGCGATCCTCAAGTCTGTCTCTCGCTTAGGGGCCTCACAAATCCCAACCTAGCTCCAACGGCCGAGGCGCCTTGTTTCGCCGGGAACTGTCTAACTGAGAGATCCGTCAATAACGCTTTCTAACGGCCAAGCTCGACCTGATAACCTTTTGTATTACTCTCTCCCTCGGGAACGCCCCTGTAACTTCCTACAGGTGTAACGGAAGGCTTAAATTCAAGTAGAAAGCTGTATGTCCACCATCTGCGGAATATCATAAAGGCGCCTCCACCTTCGGGTCCAAAGCCGGCCCGCGGGCGTGAAAGCACGCAGCGGCGATGTGTGGGGAAGAAAAAGCGGCGCCTATACGACGTGCCGACAAGGGCGTGTAACAATGGTAACAATGGTATCTCGCGGAGAAGCCGCCGCGCCGCGTTTTCAGACGACAATCAACACCCCTCCCTTGTCCGCTGTGTCAACAATTCTGGGAACATGCGGGGCCGTTTGGATTCTTAAAGGAGGGTTATTCCAGCTCCATTCCTTCTTCCAGACAAGCAGTCTCCTGATCTCGCCGCGGCGAAATGGCGGCGACCACAGCGCAATGTTGGCTGTGCAATGCTCCTAGACCGAGCGGCGGGGATCTTTTCTTTTACACGCGTGGCCTAGGTGCCATTGACCCCATGACTGGACCTTAATAACCAGCTGCAGTTTGCCCACAACCGAAATAATGTTCGCCTAAATCTGATCCACCATTACATCACGCTAAGCAAACAACAGAGTGATCCAGCACCGTAGTTTGTAGTCAACATATTTTTGTTAAACACTGTATGTTCTGCTTTACTGAGAACCACTGTTATTGTTACCGAGAACGATTGGTATTTGTACTTATTTTTATTGTGAAGTTTTAAAGGTTATTGAATTCATGTCTGCTTGTTACACATCCCGGTCGAAAGAAATACAATGGGTACTGAAAACTGCTGACTATCATGTTTATATACAGCTACAATATACAGCTACAAGCACTTTCACACATCTCGAGTGGTTGGCGTTTGCTCCGAGCATAGCAGAGTTAGACGGAGTTGGAAAGCTCGAGTGACTTTTTCGCACTTAGAACTAGCCCCTAACTGCACATCCAAACTCCCCGAAGCACGTTATGAGACAAGTAATACAATTTTTTTCAATGGCGTCTTACAACGGGCCTTTTTTCTACGAATACAGTAAATAACTATTCCTGACCTGATATTGTTATCCACCAATACAGCTTCCCAGGTCTTTGGTGTATAGGGCAGTGAAAAGCCTTATATTGTCACTGTGATTTAGGTCTGCTTTAGTAATTTTGCTATATCAACCTTCATTGTTTATAATTTCTTCAAATATTTCTAGGATGTTTTTCTGCAGCATGGTATGCCCAGGCCATAAACATTTTCGTTCTGTTAACGCGCAGGTGGCCCTTCTTACATACCCGGCATTGGTGGCGCATGCACAGACACATGCTTTTAACAATCGAATTAGCTTCGCGGACCCCTGGGCCCATATTATAGGCATTTCTATAAAGCACCGGCTTCTTTTTTTGAAACCACGCAAGAGCATAAAAACTCCATTAGCATGTTATGTTTGCAACTTGAAGGGGTGCTTGTGTTAATTTTGGTCCGTACATTCCCTGTTAAGCTGAGGACGTCGGAGCGCCATTTTTGTCTGTGTCTTTTGTGCCTACCAACACGTGCCGAACCGGTTGCCGGTTACACCTGCACAGGTGGTGGCGTGGAGGGGGCTTTCACACATCTTGTCACTAGGGGGCGTGTAGAGTGAGGCTTCATGCCCATTCCGGGGATATGAACCTTTTCCTAGGTGATATTTTGTCGTTGACCTCTCGCGCAATAACCATAAAAACTGGCAACCTCTGTTGTCGATATTTTGGTTGGTAGGGTACAAAGATTGCAAGATGCGTCCGATTTCAGACGGGAACAGAGAGCCCCGTAGACAGTGAAAGAACAACTCTACTACAAAATTTATTCTGGTAATTAGGAGTATTTGCAGAACCAAAATAACAAACAAACGCGTTTTACTTTCAGGCGTATCCAACATTGGTTTTCATCTTCGAATGCACAGTGTAGGAAAATCAGATTTTCTTAATAAGATTTTGTAAAAAGATAGTGCACATCTTTTATTTCAAAATTTTAAATCCTACTTTTCCTACTGATGAAAAATGATTGTACAAAATGTGACATCATGAGGAATGCATTTGTAAGGTGTAAGTGTTTTTGAATAAAAAGAAATGTTTAGGGAAGTAACTTCATTCTGCGAAAATATCAATTTTCAGAAACGTAATTATCTCTAAAAACGGTGAGAGGTTTATAGAGAAACTATCATTCATTCTTTGAATTTATGGCATGAGCAGATGTCTGCTAACGAAAGCTTTGCATAAAGAGAGCGATATCCCTTTCCAAGGTAGGCAAATGCCTTGCTTTTAAGGTGAAGTGAAAAACGTTAGTAAACGACTGGATGCGTTCTACCACCCGCCAAACTGGCCCAAACATACAGAACACTTCTATTTAAAAATGCGATTGATAGAGGTAAAACGTTGTGAATATAAAATCCGCAATAAAGAGAACACTATTGTCATTATCGGGCTTAGAAAAGAGGTAGTTCCTTGTAAACCCACTTAAACGCCTAGGCTGCGGAGGTAGAACAGTAGAGCTCGTGGAGTCGCTGCATAAAAAAGTGTTCAAAACGAAGGAGTGGAATATTGCATCTGCTACCAAAAAACTTTTGGCTTTTTTCCTCAAGGCAAAAAACTCCCACTTGAAAAAAGGCGAAGTTTCGTAGATCGGATGGTTGAACCCACCGTATCGCCAGGTCGGGAGTATAATGTTGTGTGTTGGTTCTACAAGTGTTTTGTGTCAGTAACATTTCCTGTCTTCGTATAGAGCTGGACAGTTCTCCGGATACTCTGTAAGGTTTTGCCAGTAACTAATATAGTCTACAAACAAGCCGAAGTATATACGTGTTAGAGTGGAATATTACAATAGGTAAGAAAAAGAAAGCATGAAAAATGGAAAAAGGCGATTACAGTGAAAACATTCTTTATATTTATTGATGGTAGTTTTGCATAAAAACGGGGATTTTGAAGTCCGATACCCACTTTGCAATCCTGTCTGCAACCCACATACATTTTATATTTGCGGGTGCTTTACAATACACAGAAGAAATGCGCATGTGCACAGTGCGTGTGTATGTGTTTGTGATATACATTTTGGTTGCGAAAGTTTAACATATATCTTTAGCTAAGATGATATGGCGAAACATTGATCTGCTTTTTAGGATTTTGATTTAAAACCGGCGACACTGTCCGGCATTAAAATAACTGAAATTTGTAGTTGTCGCGGGAATTTGGTCCATGTATTTTCTTTTATTTTGCAATTTGCACCATGAAATGAAATATTGCACAAACGCAGTTGCTGATTGTGAAACATCTGTTTTCTGAAGGCTGGCAGAGTTGAGTTGAATATTTGCAGGTTCAGATATTGATTGTGTCTCAACTTACCAACCTTGTTTTCTTAAGTAGGGGTCAAATTATTACGGAAGCTTTTGTACACCGTCCTGGCGTGCTTATTTTGCTGCCGTTTCAAAAAGAAAGGAGACAAAAATAATTGTAAACATTGCCTGCTGCGTTATGTTTCTTACCTTTTAAAAGCCGGTCACGTCGTTAAAACGTCAAGAAAGATGATACAAATTACCTCAACATCTTTGGCTGTAGAAAAAGTGTAGTTTTGATCCTTCCATCAAGAATTGTTAGAGTAAAACCCTTGTATTTTTGCCTGAATTGTATATGCCTACATATTTTCAATATTTTGAATATTGTTATATTTTTGGCTGACCATTTTACACAAAAAGGGTATTTCTTCAATTTCTGCGATGAGGTAATTTGTCTCGGTGTAACAACCTTCATTTGTGCATTGTGCAAAGAACGGTTATAATGCGAATAAAGCAGGCCCCCTCCACGTTTGGCAGGTGTAAAATCTTGGCAGCCTAAAGCAATCACGATGTTTTATCTGTCTTCCTTTCCTTTTCTTCTGCAATTTGCAGATTGCATCTAGAGTAAGTTTGCAGTTGTATTTGGTCTCTCATTGGAGAAAACCTTTTTGCAGTTTACATGACGCATCAAAAGGTCGTCAATAAATCAAAAATATTGTGGTATAATAACTGATGCACCATTACAGGCGTTAACCGGGATGTGGTGATTTTCATTTTTGACTACTTAGCTGGAGGTTTTTCGGTTACAACACCCTACAAAAACAGCGTTTTAGCAAAAAAATCAAACAACTTTGATTTCTGTGCCTAAAGTTTCCCCACAAACTATAGATGTGGTGTGATTTTGTTGCGATACAAGAAAAAAATTGTTTCTCCTGAGCTAGGTGGAATACGCCGAAGTTCTAAGCTTTGATATAAAAGAAAAAATTGCGCAAAGAAAAAGTTACGTGGTTATACATTCAGTGAATATTTCCTGTGGAATTAATCATCATGCCAACCATATTCCCAACAACATTCGCAGCAACATACTCCCAGAAAATAGGAACAATGGAATACAAATTTGTGTACCGGCTTAGGGGAAATGTTATACTTTCAAAACCGGGCAGTAATGAAGAACTTGTATGACCGCTGATTGTCAGTGCTCGATGCTTTTCAAGGTATACACACAAGGCAAAGAAATCTAACCTAATATGCTGATTAAATTTGCATTTTTGAACACCAAGTAATAGTTTGCATACTTTGCCCTTTGAAGCGAGCCCTCATCCATTAGTTACGTTTACTTCGGGAGCATACATGTTTAAGGAAAACGATAAAGTTTTCTGTTGTCGAGGACGTGCTCGACGAGCCTGCCGCCACCACTGGCGCATTATTTTACACCAATGATGCATTTCAAACGTATCTTATTTGCCGCATCTTCTTGGACAAATGCACAAGAAAATTCTTAATTGAAGGCGTCGGTGTGCCTCCTGTGTTGCATAGTGGCCGAAATTCACAAGCACTAGCTGGTGGTGTTGGTTACTTTGATGCTCCCAAGAAGCGATTTTCTACCACCCCTCTCTGCATAAGCGAAGAATGTTTCTCACATGTAAGTTGGGGTTTCGTCGGTATTAGAAGCGCACGTTCCGAAGAATCTTCACACATCTTTATTGTCCTTTACCTTCAGACGTTTTTTGTGGCTGAAATTTCCCCGTGGTAAACAAGAACACCGTCAAAGCTGTCCCGTAAACTTGCCCTGAAGTATCGATTCTCTCTGGCGAACGGACACTTCTTGCCGCGGAGACTTATATTAAATTGTCCAGACGTCCGCCAAAGGTGAGGACGAATATGAGAACACCATCATTGTAAATGGACTGTGTGGAACTTTATGTCGCCCTGCACAGAGGCTGTGCAACTGTGCAACATTGCTGGTTATGTCCATTGACCGCATGGTATTGAGTTGTCATCGTAAAATCTGGCAGATCTTGTAAACGTTATATTATCATTGTACCTTCGGCTGAATATGATTTTCCAGTACCCCGTTCCCAAGGCAACCAAAAATTAGTACTTCAAAAGACAGAGTTGGTAGAGGGCGGGCCATCTTTTACATGAATTTGATCAGTCATTGGGGTTCCACGCAGAACCCAAAAGTGCGGGTTTGCTTCTTCACAAGCACAAGGGGGGCCTCCTTAGAACATTAGGACTTTTGTATGATGTCGTCGCTGGAGATGTCGCGCGCTTGAACAGGATATTCTTGCGTTCGTCTGCGGACACAGGGTGAGATGACAGGCACGACAACAAAGCTCTGTCCACGTCGATAAGACCATGGATCGGGAGGTGTGCCAGTAACAAGTATGAAGTCAAACATGGTCACATTCGCTGCGTAGCAAACATCTTTATTCCTCATAAGTTTCTTTCAAGAGCCCCGAGTTCACGTTTTATATAGGGTGAGGCTTTGTTGCGTCGTTGGACATGTTTTCGAAATCACCGAGAGCGATCACGTCTGTTTCTTTTGAATGTTTGAAGTGACATATCAGATGAGCTTTGTTGAGACGGTGATTTTTAATATTAAATATTTTACAAAAACAAGCCTTTTTTGTTTTATTCCCACAATACTTTCTGACGAATATGCTGCGGTGGACGAAGGAGCTGTTGCTGCTATCCGCAGTAATGTCGCTGTCAGGAGAAGCAGCTTTACAGTAAAGGAGACCACAAGGCTTATATTTCTAGGAAGAGTGGTTGGGTCATCGGAGATGCTTATAGTATTGTGGCGGTGACACAGCGTGTTGGATCGTCGGCCGCCGCGGACAGAAAATCCCCAAAGGCGAGGGTAGCGCTGTGGTTTGGCTACCACCGTTTAGTGCTGGCCACGAAGCGCCAGTGTGGCGCCACTCACGAGCGAAACATGAACGGGGATCGGAGTTCGAGTTAACGTCGCGGAAGCATTCGGACGAGTCCCGCATTGCTTATGCTTCGGCAAACGTGGCAGTATGTTGTTTTGGGCCCGGGTTTTATGCATAGTGGTCTCGGGAAAGCAAGAAATGTACTGTTCCCATGAATCGAGTATAGCACCGATATGTCTATGTTGATTTACAAATTACACTAGGGCAATAGCTGGAGAGCGCGACAAACGTAGAAGAGCACATGCCCAGCTTGTGGCGCCGCACGATTCAAATATTTTACTTTGCTCCTCCCCCGCACGGGTCCCCTTATGGAACTTGGTGATGGTATTGGCGACACCGCTGAACCCGAGCCACCATACTCAGTCTGTGCCCGACCGTGGCGATACCGTAGCGAAACCACGAAAGCTGGCCGTCGGGATCGTGGTCCAGCTCCGGCGGATGGGTCAGTTGCCTTTTTACCAGGCAGGGAGCTGCGGGACCTCCTCAGCTTTCAGGGCAGAGGTGCGTAAGAAAGTACCCCCGTTCCCTGATCTATACTATACTTAAGCTACTGTCAAAACCCCTTCCAAAACATGATAGGTCCCTGAAAAAGGCCCGCACGGAAGTATCTTTTCCACCTCTTCAACAACGGTCTTTGCAACAAAGGTAAAGAACTATTTTATTTTTCTTGTAATTGAGTAAACTGACACAGCAATTTCGTCACTGCACTGTCCGTCTTCTCTGTATCAAAGGTCTTGGGAAGTTATATTGGTGAGGCAAACAAGTCCGAGAAACAAGGAACTGAGGAATTGGTGGAAGTCACTATGCAGCAGGAGGCACAAAAACTCCCCATTGCAGCCTAAACAGCTCCCAAAGCGTCATTTCCGATACCGATCTTCTGAACGAAACTGAAACTGACCTGCTGGAGTGGATTCGAGGTCAGGGCGTAACTGGGGACAGGCGCGCAAACTTACGTAGGGAAAACACAAAAATACCGACAAAGCATCTCATTCCAACCTTTGACAGGTCAACACTCTCTAAATTTATAAAATCAGGTTTCATTCGATGCCCAATCAAGCTCACATCACTAACCCGCGGCGCTGTTTTAAGTGCCAATGCTTTGGGAATGGCATTAACTCCTGCCGCGGCCGTCTTACCTGTGCAAAATGCGGCCAACATAACTACCCATCCGAAAACTGCAAAAACCAGAATTTCATCTCTGCCAACTGCCAGGGGCCCCACGCGGCATGGTCCAGAACTTGTGAGAAAATCAAACAGAAAAAAACAATCATCTATGTCACGGTCACGGAAAACATGACCTTCTCAGAGGCGTGTAAGGGGTTGGTCTCTTTCGCCCTGGGCAAATACGCCGACACAGCGCGCCGGGGAGCGGAGCGGCGTGGGCTTTCGGCAGGGACTCAGTACCGGGAGTCGGACTGTGTCCCGCGGGTTTAGCGCCCCCTCCCACCTCCTGGGTTTCCTAAGGAAGCATAAATATATACCACACGCACTGCCCAAACAGCAACGGTTGTGGTGGCAACCGAGTCAGTTGGAGGCGCCGCTGCATCCAACATTTACTTTCAACCTGCCCAAAGCTCACGTGAGGGTAGATAGGAGATGGAGATGGAGGAGCCCGAGTCGGCCCCCGCCCCCGCTGCACCGCCTGTGCCACTTCTGGACCTACCGATGCCATCGGTGGCGGCGGTTGCATAAAAGAGCACGTACATGAGTGCCAGGTCCAAGGAACCCGAATATTAGGATATCCGAGGACGTTCGAATAAGACATAGACTTTGCACCCTACCTGTCTGCATCGCAGCGGAAAAAAAGGTGTCATTGTCGATATGGTTATTGTCCAAACTTCCCGACAAGCTTAAAAAACCAATGGTCACAGCCCCGAAAGACAATAAATAAACAGTCATACTTACACATTTCCAGTCACTACTGCAAATATTCGGAGGGGAAAATATAGTACAATGTAACTCGAAAGGCCTCATCAAAATCTTGACAATTTTGAGATACTGCATACCAAGCAACCGAGTACAATGTGCTGCAGGAAACTTATATGAGCAGCAAAAACACAAACCTCCTTATTAATTATGTAATATTCGAAAAGACAGAAATGCATGCAGGCACTCCTCGGGCGATGTCGGTATTGCTGTTCGAAAATCCACTGCGTGTAATACCATCTCCCTAAACATCGTCCTTCAGGCTGTGGCGATTCGTTAAATATTATTTATAGATTAAAAGAGTATGCTCCCTTTACATCCCTCCTGACCTCCAGCTCTCAAGCTCTGGTTATGAGTGGCTGGTAGATCAGCTGTGTGAACCTTGCATCTTGGTATGCCAGGTGAATGCACATAATTCTTTTTGGGGTTCTTCCCGCACCGATGCCTTAGGTCGCCTAATTGAGAAATTTTTAACATCATCGGAAGGATGCCTTTTCAACAAGAAATAGCCTACATTCTAAATCGATAGTACAAGACATAAAACCTATTCACACATCGACCTTGCTATTGGAGCGACAGTATACTTCCCATCTCGTGAGTGGAACGAGGACATAAATCCATGCGGTAGTGACCACTTCCCTACTTCATTAACATACCTAGGCAAAGGCCCTGCCAGTTTACCTTCCCATGATAGATTCAATGAAACAAGAGTGATCTGGAATGCATATACTGAAACATCCATACTACACCACAACCACCATTACACACCTACACAGTCACGAAAGTCCCCAACATCTCACGGCACACATCCTCCACGCCGCCGAAAAGTCCATTCCCCAGGTCTCCAATGCTCCGCATATCCCGAGGAGGTCATAATGGAATGAATACAGCAGGCTAGTGCGACAAACACAGAACAAGGCATGGTGTGTCTTTCGCAGGTACCCCATGTAGGCTAACATAATTTTATTTCGAAAGGACAAAGTATAGTTAAAATATCTTTTAAATTATGAAATATGTCAATCTCGGAAGGTCAAGTCCAGCTAGGCATGAAAAACCTTTCTTGCTCGGCGGAGACAAACGGGTTTAAACTGAACAAGGAAAAAAGTACTTCCATTGTGTTCAATCATGTGCGCTGGACCAAAGTAGACCATGACATTACTATAAGCAGTGTGTCGATTCCTTTTAAAAGTTAACAAAAGGTTTAGGGCCGTAATATTTCATAACAAACTAACATTTCTTCTATATATCACAATGCGTAAGCAAAAATGCCTAATAAGTATGAATATTCCTAAAGTCCTCTCGCACCAGTTGGACGGTGCAAACAAGCAGCTCCTTCTGCATCTCTATACTGCACTGGTAGGATATCGCATGTACTACGGGAGTGTAGTGTGTTGATCGGCAAAAAAAACGAAGCGTAAATGTTTGATCCCGTTCTGCATTTGTGGCGCATTTAGCAATATCCCTGGGGAAACAATCTATCCAGTGTCACAAATGGTGTCTATATAACCTCAGGGTACACAATGACTAGTTGTATGCCTCGAAATTCATGTGTATGACAAATAATCGTTTTAACTCTACCAATCATGATGCATCATAACCGCAGCTTTTTAAAACTGTCCATCACTTCCATGCCGCTCCCTCTCAGAATGAGAGCAGACGTTTATGAGCTAGCGTTGTCATTTTCCCACCTTGACAAGACACCCATCATCAATTATATTGCACCATGACAACTGAGGACTGTATCTTGTGACCTGTGTTTTTCCCTAATCGACAAAGGTATGGCACCACGGGCAGCTATTACACATCATTTTTCTTCCTTCAGGAGATGCAGCAGTGTGCAGTGTTTTACTGCCACGCATCAAAGACAGCTTATGATCTGTCTTGTGCGGCGCACGGGAAGAACTTTACGTGGGAAAAAGAATGAACTCCCACTACACCATTTTTACGCCCTAAGCACCCAGCATTTTACTTGTTTTACGTCACGTTGTCCAGCATCAAATTTAAAGTCCATAGTGAATACGTATTTTCTAACTTTTGTCCAGAAGACCTTAAAAAATTCTGAACTTGTTTTGTTCATGCTCCCCAGACGAAGCGCCGTTCTGTGTCGGCGCCTCCCGACAGCTTTGGTACCTTGCTTCAGAGAAGCCAAAA
The DNA here is from genome assembly GCF_048455015.1 of Haemaphysalis longicornis. NCBI lineage: Eukaryota > Metazoa > Arthropoda > Arachnida > Ixodida > Ixodidae > Haemaphysalis > Haemaphysalis longicornis. The sequence continues at coordinate 201,382,564 of NW_027526385.1, forward strand.
CAGCCGGTTTCTACCTTGGGTGAATAAACCGCATTGTTAAGGTATCCCCGTGCGTCAGCTTGTCACTGCGCGGACATAACAGTGGCGACGAGGAAGTGTTTGTGCGACCCACGTAGAAAGGCAGATTGCTACGTAATGGCTACGCACGCGTAAGAATGATCACCTGAGTTCAACGGCACCTCCTTGGTATTATGGTATGGAGGCCTTCAATTCTATTTTGAGGCCAACATCATTTTATACCCCAGCAAGAAGAAGGCACACCTGCTCACGCTGTGTGCGGAGAAGACGTTGGACACCATCTGTTTCTTGGTATAGCCCAGCACCCCAACGGCAGTGGACTACGACAACATCGTTGCCGCACTGAAGCAGCGATACTACCCGAGGCCATCCGAAGTGTACAGCCGGGCCCTTTTTGAACGAACAGACCAAATGGAGGTAGAAGTGGTCAGCGTGTACATGGCGGCTCCGAAAAAACTGGCAGCTGATTGAACTTCGGAACGCTGCCCACCACACCGGTAGCTGCCGAACACACAGTTGCCACGCCACCTGCGAACCCTACCATGCTACCACTGGACATTATGCTACTTGACCGATTCCTGTGCGGACATCGGGGCGACTTTTTACAACAGCTGCTGTTTGCTGAGACCGACTTGATGTTCCCAAAGCTTACGGCATCGCCATTCGAGCGGAGAGTGCCGACAAGCAGCAGCGTGGCATCCGGAAGTCCGCCGATCTGGCATACCTCACATATCACCAGCTCCAGCCCTACCAGGCAAGTGGCAAAAAACCACTTAACGTGCAGCGCTGCTGGCGCTGCGACGAGCAGAACAGCCCGCATTCATAAAAGCTTCAATGCGCAACATGACATTTTTGCAAGAAACGAGGTCACATTGAGAAGGCATGTATAACAAAGAGGAAGCAGCCGAGGGCACCTCGTGAACGACACAACCGCGTGAACGCCTCAGAGGCCAGAACGCAGGTGGAGGCGCGGGGTGGTCTACCAACATCACCGGCCCTGTACGACATAAACACAGTTCTCAACCTACGCACGCAACTGAAGATTATGATCCACGTCACCGTGCATCACCAGCCGATCCACTTCGAGGTAGATTCTGGAGCCACATGTACGCTCAATAGCGAACAGAGGTATCGCCAGACTAGGCGGACAATGCACCCACCTTTCTCAACGACGACACGTAACCATGAACGTGGTCCGGGCAGCATTTGCCACTACTGGGAAGTGCCAACGTAGACGTTTGCTTCAACGGCACAACCTGCCAGAAACCACTGCTTATCGTGCGAGGGACCTGATATATCCTCTTGGGCAGAAATTGGTTCGAAGCTCATGGGATACCGATCGGAGGTATCAACTATGCTGCTGAAGAAAATATTCCTTAGCGACAGGATTTGGTAGAGCGACTGCAAAAGAAGTACGAAACGGTCTTCGCTAAGGCTATTCCTGGTCACAACGGACCTCTAACCAATCTGGAGCTCCATCAAGACGCCATCCCCAAATTTCTCATAGCCAAGCCAAGCCCTTTGCCATGCAGTCGGTGTACGACAAAGAGCTTCGCAAGCTCGAAAAGCTTGATTTCATCGAACCGACGCAGAACTCTGATATGGCCACACCACTTGTGGGAGTCGGGAAAAAAAGAAGGAAATCTACGTCTTTGTTGAGATAGAGGAACAGCATGAACCTATCAACGAATGCTTCTGCTTACCCACTACCAACGCCACAGGATGTTTTCTGCATACTTCGTGGAGGCCGAATTTTTAGCACGTTTTTCCTGACCCAGGCGTACGCACAGCTGAAGGTGAGCGAAGAAAGATCTGAATTAGTCACTATAAGCACTACATGGGGCATCTTCAGGGTTAAACGACTTACGTTTAGAGTGCAGCGGTCCCAGCAATTTTCCAGAATTACACGGAGTCCAGGCTTGTTGAAATTCCCGACGTGTGCGTTTACTTCAATGATGTGATTACTAGTGGCACTTCAAGCGAAGAACATGCAGCACGCCTAGAGCCTGTACTTGACAGGCTAGCCAGTGCCAACTTGCGCCTAAGGATAGACAAATGATGTTTTGCAGTGACCGCGTTAACGTTCTTGGCGCACCTGATTCCTTGGGCTCATTACGTTGTACAATCGATTCCTAGAGCAGCGAGCAACTGTGGCTAACGACCTGTACCACCTGTTCCAAAATGATTTCTATTAGAGCTGGTAGCAAAGCCACCAGAAGGCATTCGACGCACTTAAGGACCTGCTCTGGCGGCTTGTCCTCAGGGACTACAATGAAACGAACCCCCTGCTTCCAGCCTGCGACGCATCGCCCTACGGTGTGGGCTCAGTGCTCTCACAAGCCGATAGTGAAGGCAGGAAAGCACTGATTGCTTTCGCTTCCCGCACCCTTTTAGCTGCAGAGCGCAACTAATCGCGACTGGATCCAAGATTCGCAATCGTGTATGGGGCCATACACTTTCACCAGTACATTGCTGGCAGACACGTGATCATTATTACAGATCACCCACCACATCTGGGTATTTTGGGCTCTCAGAAAAATAAATCTCATACGTTGTCCCCCCGTATGACACGGTGGTGCACAAAAATGTCAGCGTTCTATTACGAGCTCATGCACCGCCCCTGAAAGAGACACCAGAATGCGGATGAATTGAGCTGTCTGTCGCTTGTGCGGAACAATTGAGAATGCTGCACAAGTGGGCTGCCTGCTGATGTTTGAAGCCTGCCTAATCAACCGCTAACGGCTGACACAGTCGCCGTAGCAACACTAGAGTACCCAAAGTTGTCGCGACTGATCGAAGCACCGCACCAAAGCCGCGTGCAGAAACTTACCGGAGAAAACTTCAACGCCTTTAAGAAAAGAGCAATAGAGTTGAGTCTCTTTCACGGCTGAGTGACACTCGGGTCGCGAGTCGGTATCCCACACGCACTACGCAAGCAAGCCGTGGCCCTCATCTATACTGGACATCGAGGAGTAGTAGCCATGAAAAGGTGCGCCCGCAGCTACTTGTGGTGGCCAGGAACTGACTACAACATCGAAACAGCTGCGCAAGCGTGCCATGCGTGCAAGGGAAACAAACAAGCCCCACCCAGAGCCCCCATTCCTGATTGAGAGAAGCCAACAACTCAATGGCACACCTGCACGTTGACTTTGCAGGCCCAATCGAAGGAACAATATTTCTAGTTGTTGTGGGTGCCTACACGAAATGGCTGAAACTTATACAAGTGACTACGCCAACATCAGTGGCAGTAATCTACGCCCTGCATGCCTTGCTTGCAACGTTCGGACTACCTCAAAAAAGGCCAACGGCACGACATTTGTTTCGGGAGAGATCATGCGCTTCCACAAAGGCAACCGCATCCCAGCTGTGACATCCGCCCCGTACCATCCAGCAAAAAACCGCCAAGCCGAGCGTTACATGGCCGAACTGAAGAGGGCACGTTGCAAGGACGAGGCAGGTTCATTACAGCGCGCTTGGCGCGCTTCTTTTTCAAGAAGCACACAACAGGGCAAAATACCACAGGCCAGACCATTGCGAGGCTGATGTTTTCACGGGAAAGGAGCACGCCTCTAACGGACATTCGACCAGAGCCATCTTCAAAGGCTGAACAGGATGCCAGCGACCCACCATGCAGCCGGTGGATACAAAAGGGAGAACGCGTGCTCGCCCGCCAGTTTTAACACAAGACAGAATGGGTCCCAGCGACCTGAAAAAAATGGATTGGCTTGCAGTCGTGGTTTGTCCACATTTCCGGGACGAACAATCGGCGGCACGTCAATCAGCTCCACCAGCAAAGGCCATCTTCAAGCAAACCAGGCTTTCTGAAGGAAGTTGTGCATCGCCACCCGTCAACAGGGCCTGGCCTCTCATAATGGAAAGCGCCGCTTCGACGCCGACAACCACATGTGCAGACGGACCGGTCCCGTCTTTATTGCACCCCCAAGCCGTCGTCGACCAACGCAAATAGCCACGGCAGAGACAACCCCCTGACCGCTACCAGGCGCTCTTTTAAGGGGGGAAGAAATGTTGTGTTCCTGCTCCCCAACCGAAGCGCAGTTGTGTGTGGGCGCCTCCTGACAGCGCACCAATTAGTGTTCCTCGCGAAGGGACCCTTTTCCTCGCCAACGCCACTGCCGACTCCGCGGGACGATGGACAATGCAGGGGGAGACGCTTTGGCACATTGCTTCAGAGCAGGCGAAAAAGCCGTGCTCTTACTGGAGTGAATAAACCGAATTTTTCAAGTATCCCCGCCCGTCAGCTTCTCACTGACTTCGCGCACATAAGAGTAATCAATCTTATTTTTTAGGGTCTTATGTCGGCACACACCTCAAGTCTTGAAATAACAATATGTCGGGTTCCTGAATACTGTGAAATTGCCGGCCACAAAACTGCAGACCAAATGGACACTGCTGCTACACTCTTGAACACAGTGCACATAGCAACAGTGCCATATACAGACATGAAGCGATATCACACACCAACTTCGCAACACATGGCACACACACTGGAGTGACCAGACAGACATTAAGTTACATCTAATTAAACCACACTTGAGATCACACACTATTAACTCACACAACTGAGATATTTAAGTTAGCTTAGCTAGCTTGCAGATAGGCCGTACACATGTAACAATCTCGAATCTGCCCACTGGTTCTCCAAGACCCCGGTGTAGCAGGTGTGGCGAGAGCCAATTCGTGATGCACATGCTCATTCAAGGCTAGACACTCGGCATTACACAACGCAAACACTTCAGAGAACTCTACAGACAACATATGCTATTACATTCGCTTTTTTTGTTAATAGACAAGGCCATGTTTTGTGTTCAGCGTACTTTGAAGTTTCTGTCAGAGGTTCAATTCTTAAAACTCGTCTGATACCACTCATAGTTTTACTCCTGGTCGTCTACACAAGCCACTTTATTTATCTTTTATTTGCTCTTGATCTTCATCCTCTCTGTGTACACCAGCCGTCCTCATAATATACGATTTTACGTGTGTTCACTCTAACTACTTTTAGTTGTCCCCTATTCAGAAAAAATTTCTTGCCGCTCTTTGCCCTAGTTGGCCTTGTGCTGTTATTATTCCAACATCACCATGACTTTCTTTTCTCACATTCCACCCTGAAATTCATATGTAGGTTTTATTCAACTTGTAAGTTTTTGCAGTCACGCAAATCACATACTCATCCCTGAACAGTCACTTAATTTGTCTATTTGCGACTCTAGGGCAATGCTCTATATAAATGCCGGTATGACGGGCATGATTGCTTCAAGTTTTAGTAGCTTGAGGACATGTTGACGCGGCTAGTGCGGGTTGACTGTCAGTCGCAAGGAGTTCTCGTAGTATTTTGGTGATAATGATCTTTGGCGCAGTGGCGTATCCCTCGCCCTGTGTGACTGTTTTTATCGGGGTACACGTTTAAGGTCAACCTTGCATGAAATAATTTAAAGTTCCATGTTTAGGGGTTTATTTTTTGCCGTAAAGTGAGTTCATCTGGAGATTTTGCTCGTTTCGTTGTAGCAAGGGTGTTTAATATTCCATAATTTGCGGTGTGCAGTAAAAATAGCAATAAACTGTCGATGCCACAATGCGAACACGGGAGCTTTTTCTCGCGGTGACCGCCCGGCAGTTACTCGAATAAATTAGTTTATTGTTAGAGGCCAAGATACCTTGTAGCGGCATATGGGAAAAGGGGTAGTGGCGGATTGTTCATAAAAATTGTTCTACTGCACTGTGGACGTTCACTTTAGCAAGTTATGTCTGGATACGCCTGTACGTGTACCATACGCACAGTTCTCTGCTACCGCTATCACCCGGCTATTCAAAAGGAGCCGTTCGGGAACAAAAAATGATGCGCTTCAAAGGCCATCATGACACGGGGTGCCGATCTCTCATCATACTACTTTATATACACCTGTTTTCAGGCGGAATAATAAAACTGGCTGTTGAAAAACAAAAAAAAATTGAGCACTGTATTTCGCGATCTCGCCGAGAGAGACCAGCGGCACCGGCACACGTTTGTCAATCCATGCATACCACTTTAGGGAGATTTCTGAATATTGTAGTGACTGCCGGGTGCTCGTGTGCGCGGGAAGCTTGATAAGTTCTCAACGTCCCCGGTGCAGGTTTCGCAGGCCAAGCGTACCCCTTTGGGAGAATGTCCAGGCTTGGCGAGAAAAAGTCCGTTGTTCACCGTAACTGTGGTAACGCTTGCGTGGAACGAAAAAGACTCAAGCGCTCACCGTATTCTCTTTGCCGGAACGAAAAATTCGCATCACAGCTTACAGTGCTGCAAAGTAATGTCCAATGATCATATATGCATACAATGAAAGAAAAAGGTCACACGTATAGCAATATTGAGAAAGATCGTTGCGAGACAAAGGAAGAAGCAAATTGCCTGCAATCTCTGAGGTATGAGGTAAACCCCTGTGATTGTGGTGAAGGTTGCGTACAGCTTCCCAACATTCAGTTCTTACAAGGTAGTGTGAGCTTCTTTCATTTTTTGCCAAGCGGTTTGAGACTGCACAAAACGTAGTCATTTTTGTGTTGGCTCCATCTAGGGTATGGGTTTCAGACTCACGATAGCTTTCTCGACAATACCACTTTTATAGCGCAAAGCAGGAATACTCTATAGATGCCACAAGGCTGGACATTATGCACTATGTTAAATGGCGCGAAAGAGTTGTCGACTATGAGAGGTGCTCTCTGATATCCTCAAACCAAAACAATGTGATCTCTGAGCAAGAGTGTCTTATAAATGGGGGCGTCCAAAACGTCTGGCCACATGAGATTTCAAAGTCATGACAGACCATCACACATTGTTTTGGGTGTCTTTAAAGGATCTGTCGGGGTGACTGGGTCGCACAGTACTTCTCTTGAAATGGTACGGCATTAGGGTTACGTACACACCTGGAATCAAGCGCCTAGACGCCGATGCGCTTCTAGGGTCCCCGCTCATGCAGTGTTCGAAAGACATGGTTTCACACCCATCTGTCCTATTTGCCTATTGCACCCACCGATTCACACAATGATTCACAATTTCTCTTTCATGGCTGCCTATCAATGCAACAGAGCTGCTGCTGAAAAAAAATATTCTCGGGTCACCAGCTTGAAGCAGCCACCCAATACCCGCTGCCGTCATTACTAGTGAAATTGCCATTTAGGTGATGACTCACTGCAGCGTATAAGCCACCACACTGAAGGGGAACGAAGGGTTCAAGTTGTGCATATTTCCCTTCGTACAAGCAGAATGCATGCGTTTCACTATGATGAAACCATATGCCACGTTGGATATTGCAAAACGCGTGACCGCATTGAAGGCTGCGTTTGTCCGCAAGACTCTCTTTTATTGTCGCTAAAGTCGCCTAGGGTGAACCCCGTTAACCTTGAAAGCCATCGTCCCCACCGGTGGGTATAGTCGAGCCTGTTCAATGCCCGGGTAACCATTTGAAGGGATCTTTATTGACCTTTACGGTACATTGCCCATGCCTACAGCTGGTCAGTGCTGCTGTATCAGTGCTTAAAAAGCGACGCGGACGGCTCTATTTCGTACTGCTAGCGCTGCTGACGGCTGTCACATTTTGTAGCAATAGCTACAGTACACTACCTCTGGCAGTCTTTGCGGAGTGAAAAGTTTTGACTTTGGGAGACAGAGGTCAAATCACACCCTCTTCCGCTAGTGCCCGCGACGGAGCAGCGTTCCGATGGCGGGGAAAGATACTAATACCTTGGATGAAACAAGCGCAACATTAACAAAGAAAAATTGTGCAATGCGAAAACAACCACTTGCCTAAAAACTAAAGTTTCAGATGAAGCAGGGTGAACATAAACACAATGTAAAACATTCATAAAACACCACGAATGTGCAAAACAATTTCACCAATACTGAGGTGATAAGACAGTAACTAGCTAGACACCGGCTACAGTCAAGGCAAACGCAAATATTCAATCTTTTTGGAATGAAGACACACGCTTGCTTGGCTGACACACTTGTCTACTCTTGCTGCTAAGTGTCACGCTTCCATTATTTCGCAGGGGGTTTTTCAACGTGCCTAAAAATGTCTGTGGCAAAAAAAAATTAGGTTTAAATCCGCATCACTTACTACACTTTGAACAATGTGAAAAAAAGGTGGGATGAAAGGGGGCTCTTTTTTGAGAGTATATGCAATCTAAAAAGCACGTTCGTATAGCTTGTGTTCCACGTTATTTGCCTTTGTTTTTGTTCATGCTGGCTTTGTCCGAGAATATATTTTTCCATCTAGGCCAGCTTGCAAACCTACTGGCGAGAGATAGGCGAGGAGGAAGCGGAGATATGTGCAGGACCCATGTCGCCAACTGGCGGAGTGCCCAGCACGAAACTGACGCCGTGTGGTGGGGAGAGGCCGGCGTAGGGGAGACATGGGCGAGGAGGGCACGGAGGCATGTGCGGGACCCGTGACATCACCTGCCAGGGGAAAGCGACGAGGCCAGCGCCGCAGCGATAAGTGCGCGCCAGAAAGCCAAGCCGGGGTGCCACATGGTGCACCGACAAGTGTTCTAAGGGAAATCAACATTCAGCTTTGGTCGCTCGCAAAACGGCGGTCCTCAGAAACGTCCTGAGACAAAAAGATATTGAAAAAGCAGTGTATTTATTGAAACACCTTTGTATAATATTGCTGAACCACACCTCGAAAATGGGCCTAGCCAGGGCATCGATGCTTTCGCTATAGACGATGCGTAACCAAAGCTGAACAACAGCTTTTTTATACAATTCTCTGCTATAGCATGACGCCCATCGCGTCCTCCTCTGTGAACCGTGGAAGAGGATTTCGTCGCAAATTATTTCCAATGTAGTTCAACTTCCTAACACCCCTCTCAAAATCCCGTCAAGATATCATTCACAAACTAATAGCCTTTTGAAAAAGTTTTAAAGTGCTTTTTCTCACATCCTTTGATGTAAGTTCAATCGGATCAGGGAAATTCGGAGCCTCCTACCTTTTAAAGAACCGCGTCATCATTAACTGATTCGCGAGAACGTTTCGAGCATAATTGTAAGATTTGGGGCCACAATTGGTACTTCGCCGATTTTCAATGATTGTTTTCGTGCTTGACATTGTCAAAGGTGCCCTTTGACGTCGACGGCGAGTATGCATGACCTTTGATGGCGATCCAGGCGGTGTATGATATCTTCCTTCGGAAGCAAAATGATGTCTTGGCTAGACAGGTGCTTTCGCAACCATACCTTCGTGTCCGGTGTGTAGCCGTTGTCCTCGAGATACGGCGTGAGCCGTTCGTGGATCATGTGTTCATGAAGTTTACTCGCGCAGGAAATCAGCGATATAGGGCGAAGATTCCCAATACGAAGAGGCTTCTATGGCTTCGGAATAATGGTCACATTCGAATGCTTCCAGGTTGTTGGCAGTTTTGCTGTCTCCCAGCATAAGTTAAATATTTACGGAGCGAAGCTGTTGCGTGTCAAGGTAGGGCATTTAGGAGCTTATTGGTAATCTTGTCATTTACCGGCGAAGTGTTCCTTCTGAGTTTGGCCAGGGTTGCCTCCATTTCAGCTTTTGGGAAGGGTCGATCGAGTTCAGGAATATGCTGGCCATGGTACGGATCAGTTCTTGTTGGGCTCGATGGGATGTGATTGGTCAACTTGCATTGAATCTCATCTGTATGTCTTGTTGGGTGCGTGCGTAAAAGTGGACTAACTTTTGGAGGTCTTGCTTTTGCTGCATTATTGTTGCTGTAGACACCAGGACGCATCGTAAGATATGCCAGGTCCTTATCTTGCTGAGCGTGCCGGGAAGTTGGTCACATGCTTCGCCGTAATTTTTCCGGCAGGGTAGGGCGCCATATTCTTCGGCGTTCTTCGCGATGGCGGCGATTTTCAGCTTCCGTTTTCTGTTGTGCTTTTGATTGTTCCACCGTATGAGGAGGCTTCTTCTTGCTTCCCAAAGCTGGGACTGGTGAAGGTCAACAGCGGGAATATCTGTGCTCAGTGGAATTATTTTTGTATGCTCTCCCGCTTTCTCAAGTATCTTAGAAAGCCAATCTTCAATACATTTCATGGTTCTGGGATTCATGTCGGAGCAGAAGACTTTCCGATCCTTGAGCTTTGCTGTCCCAGACCGAACAGTTCTTTTTCGATGGCTTATATGCAGTTGTAGTATATAATGGTCACTTCCTAACGTCAACTCTAGTCGGGTTCATTCCGCCTGCGTGATGCCGAAGGTAAAGGTTGGGTCGTTATTGGCGTCATTGGAGACGCTGTTTTCTGCTCGGGTTGGTTGCACGGATGGTTTCAGAGACCTAAATGGTGAGATTATGCTGCGTCACGAATTCGTGTCACTGTCGTGGTTGTTAGCAGGGTATCCCCTCCCCATGTATAGAGCAATGAAGTCACCAGCGATCTTACACCCTTTGTTAATGCCCCTGATTATCCCTATAAATTTGCTCGAAGTTCGGCAGGTGGTCTCGAGGGGGGCTGTAGCCGCTTAAAATAAAAAGCTTTTGATGAGACTTTCGGCCAAAAAAGATAAAAAAGAAAAACAAGACGGTAGGCGAAATAAAATATCGACATCGTATAAAACGAGTCACAGCGGTCATCAAGCAATTGAAGTGGGCAGAAGCATGCAGCAGGAATTATGAATAAAAAATCAATAACTTGCAGGAACAAGGTCACGGCCACTCAAGAAACACAGTTGTCTACGTGGCCCCGCAAGTAACACTTTACAGTGGTGTCAGATCTAACGCCAGATATGCAAACGAAGTTTCCGAAAGCCTATTCCAATCACCAATTGTGCGTGGAAATAAAGATGATTTAAAGCGAGGTGCCATAATTTAGTCGCTAATAATTGTGCTATTGTCTGCCCTTTTCCATCACATTCTGACAGTATAACAATACAGTCGGACCTAGATAAGATTTCCACTGGTGTGATACTTGGAAAATGCGTCTTAACAGCCAAATGTGGAAATAATGAGAATTTCCCGTAGTACTGCTCCACCTAGCATACACATTTATCGCATTATGGATTCTGCACTCGAAGAGGTCACTCCTTATATATACTTCGGCGTCTACATAACATATAACCTTTCCTGGCTAACTCACATTAACCATATCACTTACAATGCCAACCGCATGCTGGGTTACCTCCGTCGCGATTTCTTGATGGCCCCAGTTAACATAAACCTACTTCTCTACAAAACACTAATACGCCTTATGCTCCAATATGCCCCTTCCATCTGGGACGCTGGAGTCGAATATCTAACAAGTGGAATAGATTCTATTCAAAATCGTAGTGTACGTTTCATTCTTGTTAACTACTCTCGGACAGCAAGCGTAACATCTGTAAAGACTACCTTAAACCTTCCTCTCCTCTCACTACGTAGGAAACTAGCACGATTAGTAGTGCTGCACCAAATTTACTATTAAAATTCGGAATTAAGAAGTCAACTTTTCTCTGCACCGTCATATATATCGTTTCCAACTGATCACCTCCATAAATTGTTCGTTCCGCAGTGCCGCTGAAATTTATTTTTCTACTCATTTATTCCAAAAACCACCACTGAATCAAACCACCTCCCCGGCTCAATTGCTAGCATAACCAATTTGTCTGCATTTAAAAAGCTATAGAAAAACACTTTCGTTATTCTCCGTTCTTGTTTTGTTTTTTCTCGATTTTTTCTGTTTTTGTTATCCTTTCTTCTGTGCATTACGTATTAACTCGGCTCTCCCCTGGAACGCCTTCAGGCTTTGAAGGTACAATAAATGAAATGAAATACGTACGCAGCCTATTTTACATTACTTTTGCGGTTAATACCGCTTTTTTCGTTAGCTACCTTCTTGAGGAATAGTAGGCGACGTACTGCGCGGCCAGGTTGTAAGCGGTCCCAAGACAGTGATTATCTTATTGCAAAAACACTGATATTCGTGCCGAACAAACCGGTGACAAAACGAGAAGCACAGTTTCGTATTGCCTCTTGTTTGTTAATGTTTGTTAATGAGTACCTTGGTGTCCGGATCCCACGCAGCAGCGGCGTATTCCAGTATTGCGCGCAGTTTAGTTACGTGCAATGTCTTCTTGAAATTTCTTCTAATAAAATTAAGTACACGGCCATCCTTATTGCTACGGTTTCACTGTGGTTGGTCCAGGTCAGGATTGACGAGAATGTGAGGTCTAGGTGCTTAACATACCCTGAAAATGCAATGCCTTACATCGTTAAAAAGTAAGTAGTAACTGTATTTGACAGTTTTCGGCTGAGATGCACGCAGTTGCATTTTGAGGTGTTCAGTTTCCTATTCTATTTTTCACATCAGTTAACAATACTGTTTAAGTGGAACTGTAATTGAGCAGCGTCACTCGGATTGTTTGTGCCCCTATACAATACGCAATTATCAGCGTATAGCCGTACTTTAGATGAAACGTTTAAGCCTATGTCAATATTGAAAATAAAACAACAGGGGTCCGAGGATGTACCCCAGCGAGACACCTGAGGTGAAAGGAACGGGTGCGGATTCCAAGCCATTATTGAAAATCTTTTGGGAACGATTCAAAAGATACGTGCGCACCCAACCAAGCACGTTTTCCGGCAGACCAAGGTAAGATAATTTATGAAACAAGCGAGAGTGAGATACTACATCACATGCATTTCGGATGTCTAAAAATACACAATCTACTTGAGTACCTGCACCAAATGAAGAAAAAATGTCAGGACAGAATTCTAATAATTTGGTTGTGCATGGATGCCAAGCTCGGAAACTATGCTGTTAGTTCATAGAAAAAAATTATTTACCTAGAAATGATGGAATATGTTCGAATAAATAATGTGCTCAAGAACTCTACAGCACACTTTACTAAAGGATTTTACAACACACCCTCGTCAACAATATGGGCCTGTATTTTCGCGCCCGGCCAAGGGGTCCGTTTTTATGAATTGTTACGACGATAGCAGATCTCCGCAGTAAGGGCAATTGACATGCATACGTAGATAATCTGAATATCACCACGAGAAATTTAGACAACGTGGCTGCGCAGTTATTCAAAAGTAGATAGGGTATCACGTCATGGCAAGGGGCAGAATGAGGTGTCAGTTCTATAACAAGTTTTAATACTCCATTATATGTTACATCTATATCTGGCATGACCGGTAGATGGCACTGGCAAGTACCTGCACTTAGTGCACTTAGTGATTAGTGAGACGTTCAGGATCATAGTGGTAGGAAAACCTGCATCGATAACATCAACGCCACAGAAGGCTGCGGGAAGGGAAATAAGTTTGAGCAATCTTCATTGGAAAAAAAGGAGACCAAAAGGTTTCCCACCAGACACCAGTGGGCCCGGAAGGAATACCAATGCAACTGATAAACCTGCTTGGACCTAAAAGTAAGGAATCGTTTATGAGGGCAATAGATACGGTGATAGAAACCAAACAAATACGAGAGGACTGGCTACAAAGTAGGATGAATTCTTTATATAAAGCCAGAGGAGACAAAGCCAGCATTGATTCATACAGACCAATCACAGTAACGTCAGAGGTGTATAGATTCGTAATGCAGGCGATGAAATCAGAAATACGAGCATGGATGGAAGAAAACGAAATACTTGGGGAACTGCAGAATGAATTTAGACAAGACAGGCGACTGGATAACAGTTTGTTTGTGATAACGCAATGCATTGAAATTACAAAAGCACAGAATAAACCACTATGGATTATGTTATAGGACAATAAATGGGCATATGACAACGTAAACAGAAAACGGCTCTGGAGAATGCTGAAACTCCAGGGATTAGATGACGAGTTGGTACACTTCCTTAGAGCAATATATAAAGACAATAGACTGCACCTTACTTGGGAAGATCAGAAATGCGTCCATCAGGTCAACATCCGTCGATGTATAAAACAGAGATGCCCTTTCAGCCCAATACTGTTCATGCTTTACATGTCAGGGTTAGAAAAGAAACTATAAGAAAGTCAAGTCGGGTTTAGCCTAACTGAAATGCTGTAAGGCGAACTGGTACAACAAGCATATTCCGCGAATGTTATATGCAGACGACCTTGTTATTTTAGCTGATAACCAAACCGATATGCAGGGGCTAATAAATATTACCGGCCAGGAAGCCACCGACATCGGTTTAAATTTAAGTGCAGAAAAAAGGAACAATGGTTTTTAATGACGCTACCAGTGACGTTGTGTCTATCCAGCAAGGCGAATTACGTAGAGTGAAGGAATATAAATATTTGGGAGAGTGGATAAACGAACTGGATTACTACTTAAGAACTTTTGAGGAGCAACCTAAGGTTAACGAAACCGAAACGCAGCTATAATGAAGCAAATAGCTCTGTCGGGATATAACAAATATGAAGTAGTAAGAGGAATGTGGAAAGGAGTAATGGTTCTGGATCTCACGCTTGCGAATGCTGTACTCTGCCTAAAATCAGACGTAGTATGAGGTCTTGAAGTAAACCAGAGAACGGTAGGACGTTTGGCATTAGGTGCGCATGGAAAAACAACTAACAAAGCAGTTCAGGGACATACGGGCTAGGTGTCATTTGAAGTTAGAGAAGCTCAGAGTAAAATATGCTTTGAGATGAGGTTGAGGGCAATGGATCAACGAAGTTGGGCAGCTAAGGTTTTTAGTTACCTATACTTGAAAACCGTGGACGCGCAGTGGTTAAGAAAGACTAGAAGGCTAACGATTAAATACGGAAAAAACAGTGGAGAATCTAAAATAGCAGAGTAACCAAAAAAGACGCAAGGCAGACTGAAACAAATAAATGGCGGGGAAAAATGAATGTTAAAACTTCCTCAGAGATGTACAGGGCTGAGAAATTGAACATCAGAAAGGAAACTTTCTACGATAATTCCCAGAGAATTGCTTTGCTTTTTGAGGCTAGAGCAGGTTGCCTGCGAACTAAGAGTTTTGTGGGGAAGTATTCACAAAATGATGGGGTATGAGTGGTCTGCGGAAAAGAAACAGAAACTATGCGGCACATAGTATTAGAATGTGAGGGTATTTATGCAAATCTACATGAAGGGAATATTGTGCTTCCAGAAGCCTTAGGATTTAAGGGTATCAAAGAGGAAGTTAACTTCAAGGCTGTCGACGGGACGAAAAGAAGATTAGAATGCTGGTGGACGAAAAGCAGAGAGGGGAATGTTGCCTAGGACATTTATCATTTGTAACAGGGAAAAAAATATTTCGTGACTAGTAAGCCTTGGTGCCCGCCCTAAACATCGCTAGTATTAAACCAAGATTGTAAAACATGGTTATATTAGTCTTTTTTGGTAAGATGACATGTCATCACCGCGCTTCAAAGAGGAAACCAAAAGCAATCATCATCATCATCATCATCATAACTAGGTGCATCCACTAGGGCGGTTGAAAAGACTGATTGAAAGTATTTGTTAATGTGATTGGCTTTGTCGACGTCATTGGTTATACATCTTTGCTCGGTACACAACAGGGGCATAGTTTCTTCCTCCTTTCCTCTTTGTTTTACAAACTTCCATAGATCTTTAAAAATTTCGCACGAAATTACTTCAAGGCTTTTGAAAATTTCTGTTTTCCCGTTGCTGGCGCATCTCTTGCAGATATGTGTTTTCTTGTTGAGCTAAAGCTTATTCTCACGCGGGAACCACTGTTTATTTTTACGTTGTGGACAAGACAAAATTTTGCAGTGAATGTGGTCGTCTATATGTGATAAGGATGTAGTTCCGAAGCACTCCCATAGTTCGTCTACGCTAAAAGTTAACAAGGATTCAATGAAATCGTCGTACTGCTCATCTAAACTATGACTGACTAATCATATTATGGAAATAGATACATTTCCTCGACAATAATAGTGGTAGAACTCAAAGAGTATATTTCTTTAAATGCCCAATTGGAAAATATGAAACGTAATGTGAACGCATTTCATGAAAAATGGCTGTAAGTGATCATTCATAAAGCTTGCTTTTGTGTGTGCTGCAAAGGTGCCAAGTGCGTTTAATATGTGTTGCCCCAAGCAAACATGCAATTGAAGATAAGGCTGTAAAGGAATGCATAGTAGTGATACTAATACGCCATTGTTAAAGTAGGAACTGACTGTAATAATTATTCTCAGGCTATATGCGGTTTTACGATTTAATAAAGATATGTGACTGGTAAATTTCAAATGCTCGTCGAGTTCAACGCCGAGAAATGTGGCATGGTAAGTAGCATAAAGCAAATTCGGCCAAATGCTCATGATTGGCTGTCCCGGAACAGTGTTAGGCGGTGGTGCAAAAATCACAAAGTGTGTTTAGTGTCATAATATTCAGCACATTGTCACTGAACCATTTTACTACTTGAGCGGCATGAGCATTGAGGTCAGATATTAGAGAATCCAAACATGTGTTACAAGAATGAATTATCGTGTTATCAGAAAACAAAATACAACGAGAATGTTTCATTTTTTCAGGAAGGTCACTAATGTGTATAAGAAATTAATTGGATCCCGAAATTGAAACTTGCGGCACTACAATGTTCTTTTGTTTAGTAAAAAATTGATCATGAGAAATAGAGACGACGTGCTTTCGATCACGTAAGTAATTGCGTATTAGGGAAAGCGGTGGTCCACAAACACCTAAAGCGTTTATTCAGCAAAAAGTGTACCGTGATATAAAGAATCGAACGCTTTAGAAAAATCAATAAACAGGGCGCCGCCAAATATACCTTCGTCAATGGCTGTTTTAAGATCATTAATTATATTAATGAGAGATAATTATGCTGAGTAACAAGGTGGACAGACAAATTTATTAGATGACAGAATAATAAAATTTGAGAAATAGCAGGTGAAACGACTAACAAACATTTTTTCAATTATATTGAAGATGAACGACAAAGCAGTAGCTAAACGAGTAACAAACAGTTTCGCAATTTTTGCTGAAGAACGACAAAATACCTATGGGGCGACAGTTTAATAACAAACTCTTGCTGCCCTTTTTTGAAAAGAGGAATAATTTTGTCTATCTTTAGGCAACTAGGACAGATGCCAGTTTTGAAAACTAGATTAACTATGTGTGAGAGTGGTTACTGATAAAATGTGGTATGAACTACATATGTGCACTTTATTTGGGAAAACTCGTCGGAGAAAGAACCCGTGTGGCAGACGATTGTAAGCGTAGCCAATTAGAACCGAGAGATGTGGCTGATAAGCATAAAAGGAAGCCACAAAAGCCTTAGCAATGGCTGATGGATAATTTAACACTTGCTCACCAAAATATTTGCAGTTATAGGAAGGTTTTACAATGCCGTATTTAAAATTTGGTTAAGTATGTTTTACTGTTTTCTTGAATCGTTGCTAGCACGGTCAAATTCTTTTTCGTAATTATTCTTGTTAGCGTTTTTAAGTAGCCTACCCAAAATATTAGAATAGCACTGTGAACGCGCCAGCATGGTGAACTTGAATGTCTTCTTGTTTGTTTTTTGATAAAGAATAACTTCAATGCGCCCGCATTTTAGAGGACCTTCGGTGACCCATGGACATCGATGTGAAGCAAACCTTTTCGTGCTCGTCGTTATTGTGGTCGACTCAGATATAGCGTTAGAAATAACGTTTCAAAACGATTCAAAGGCTACTTAAGGATCATTTTGTCCCGTAACCGGACAATGATCAAAAGTGCCAATTTTGTTAAGCAATGAAGCCTTGTCTAAATTATTTCTTTTTTACACGTATATCGATATTTTTGTGATTGCAGTCAAGTGGCACAAATATTGGGTATTGATACCTTAATGAATCTTCCATGACACCAGATCGAGGAGAAACCAAGAGATTGGACAATGCGTGATCAAATAATGTTTCCTGTAGGGTAGCACTCCGCTGAGTCGGTATAGATAAAAGTGATACAAGGGCATGTTCATTAAAAGTATCTCTATAAGTACATTGAAAATTTTTCTTATGTCTAATAGATTGATGTTGACGCCACTCATACCGTTATTGTTTTGTTCCAGTGGGAGTGTGTGCACAACCTGGTTTAATTCCAAACAGAAATCAGAAATTGATGATGATAGAGACGATAAACAGACCTGACAATTAGCCTTTTAGATTCAATATAAAGAAATTACGCATCAAGCTCAAGCCCCGCAGAATCAGAATTTACTTGATGAATTGATAAGTCCCGCCGCCAGGGATGTTGTAACGTTGTAACTCAGTGGAAAGAAAAACCGCCGCACCGCAATTACAGCTGCCGCTGCAGTGCCAGTATTCTGCTGTATAAAATGCAAAAGAGTTTAGGTTGCTATCAGCTTTATTGAGGCAAGTTTAACTGACACATACTATCAAGAAACGGTGATTCAGCGATGCTAGGAATGTGGTTATGTCATGAGAATGCTTTCGTAATCTACGTGCAATAAAAAACACAAGAGACAGGCAGGGGTTTTCAAGATGCTGCCGCAAACCATGTATAAGTTAATTGTATTTCAATGCTGCCCGCCCACGCCCGGCCGTGTTATCTGCGTCACAAGCGAAGCCTGCCTTTCGTTCCTTATTTTTATGTCGCACGGGCTATCACATTCAGATAAGCAGACTGTCTCGCCCTAACCTCACTCGCCCAGAATGATCTTCTTTGATCTACAATGTTGTGGGTGTAAATCGACGATTCGAGACACACTCGCGCCAACCATGGCTTCGAATCGCCGACACAAATTTACGCACGTCATCTTGTTGATTGCTGTATCGCCGCCTTGCATTTTTTGAGTTGTTAGGGGAGCATAAGTTCGCTCAAATAAATTTGTTTTTTTTTCGAAGACAACAGCGTCGTCTTTGCCAACGTGACATCTGGTGAAGGTGCTCTGTACATGCACCACCAACCCTCCTTAAGTCGTAAAGCAAGCCCAACTTGTCCCATGTGGCGACAGCAAGGCCTAAAGCCGGAGTTTGGACTGCTGCCAAATAAATTAAAGGCGGAAGACGCCATGCCTGTTGCCATGAACAACGCTACCACGTTGGCCACGAGCCATCCTGTAGTTATGCAGCAAACCCGGGAGCCATAATCATTTCGTGGATCACCCACCGAAGATCCTGAGGACTGGTCGGAGAAAGTGGAGCTCGTTGACTGACTGGACTCTCTTCAAAGCGAGTTCCTTAAAACGTTCGCCACCATCGTTGCGAACGACCAGTTTTCTTGACATCTCGACACAGCGCACTAAAGCAAAAATCGACGCGAAGTACTTCTGGCCCCGCATAACATCCGACGTCACCCACTACGTTCGCAGTTGCAGTAACTGTCAGTGGTGAAAAACACCGCCGACAAGACCCACTGGACTTCCGCAACCGATCGCCATACCGTCGAGGCCCTTTCAACAGATTGGAATGGACCTTCCAGGACCGTTCCCTACGTCACGATCACAGAAGAAGTGGAGTGTTGTAATGACGGACTACTCGACGCGCTACGCAGAGACCGCCGCTCTTCCGAGGGGGACTGCAAAAGAAGTGGCCAAGTTCTTCATAAAACAACTTGTGCTGTCAAATGGAGCCCCTGAGGTCTTTATCACGGGCCGCGGAACGGCCTTTACTGCGGAGCATACGCAAGGAATCTTACGCTACCGCTACACGGATCAGCGAAAAACGACGGCGTACCACCCCTAAACGAATGTACTAACGGAACTTGTCAACAATACGATCGCGGATGAGCCGTCAATGTACGTCGCATTTGAACAAAAGATTCGCACGAAGTGCTCCCGTATGTCACGTTGGCGTACAACACGGTTATCCAGGAAACTACGCAGATGATGCCGTTCGAGCTTGTCTACGCAATACTGCCGACTACGATGCTTGACGCCATGGTTCAGCATCTAGAAGACGACGACCTCAACCCCGACCTCTGACCTTCATGGCATTCGAATCGCTGACAAAAGTCTACTCACGTCACCTTGTATCACCACCTTGTATTCATTGAGTTGTTAGGGGAGCACATGTTCGCTCCAATTAACTTGTTTTTTCTTGAAGACAGCTACGTCCTTTTTGATAAGGTGATAATATGAATCAAGATCGGAGGTGTGAAGTATGATGCCATGATGGGATTGTTAAGTAATATAAACAATAGAATAGTAATTTCAATTAGGTTAAAATAGAGAGGTCAGCTACCACAGAGTAATGCGATCCATTCGGCTGTGCTCAGATTGGCGAGCCTTGATTCGACAGTTTTTTGTCCACAGGAAGCGGCGTCCCTTTTCCTTTTGTGCACTAAGACCTGAGCAAACAGCTTCTTCTTGTCGGGTATTAAGTGCTCATTTGTGAGGATGGGCTCTTCGTTCTCTGCTGTGAATCCACGACTGCTGCCGTCCAACCAAGCCTTGTTAGCCTTTCGCAGAAATTACATTTTTTTAGCGCGTGAGCAGAACATTGCAATGCTGTTTTGATGACCAGACTTAGTCGGAACATAATGCGCAATGTCAACTTCGACCGGAGAAAGAGAGTATGTTGTCTTTTCGCGATGACAGTTCCAATGGGAACACAGTCTTTATTTCTAGTAAATGGCATTCCCTTGATTTCAACCTTTTTAATTGCGGAATATTGTTCCATCCAGGTAATCTCTTTTCTGAGTGCCTCATGTTTAGCCAGCAAAGCCTTCTTTGAGGCTACCAACTTGGCTTGCGGGTTACGCGTATTCTCCACAATGTCGTTAAGGATGCGCAAGCCACCATTTATGCCAGCAACTTTGTTAGTTAGGGTACTGCTATCCAGTCCAGCTTCCTGCAACTTTGCTTTCATGCCATCAAGAAGTTTCCCGACAAGTTCGTTCAGGCGTTCTTGAAGCTACGCCTCGAGGTATTCGAGTGGCTTGGAATAATCGGCATTGCAACAGAACAGCAAGATTGGTAAACTACGAAGTAAGCAAGGCCAAATCAGGCTGACGTTTGTTTTGTGCAATTGTCCCGAGACTTTTCACTCATGAGGAACACCGTGCTGGGAGACGCCAAGCTCAACTACGCGAAGGCGTGCAAGCTCAATGATCCCGTTTTTTCTCTTGTACAGGGTTTTGGAGCGAATACGAAACAACGGCCCCACCAGCAGTAACTACTCCTGGGCTTTGTTGGGCTCCATGGTTCGGTCTGGCCAAAATAAGAAAAGCTAGGGGTTATCTTTAAGTTCCTTAAACTCGAGAATGTGAAACGTTTGCAGTTCTTGACGGGTATGATCAGTTTCTGCAGGCACTATATTCCGAACTCTGCGGATCAGGCGAGGCTTCTCCACAAGCTACTCTGGAAGGGAGCTACCTGGTCTTGGGAGCGCTCGGAAAAGCACGCATTCCAGAGACTGCCCAGTGCAATCATTGATACCACAAGCTTGAGGCGTCGATGACCTCAACCAACCATTGATCGTTCAAACAGACGCAAGATAGTATGGCATAGGTGCAGTTTTTCTGCAGGAGAACAATGACGAGGTATACCTAATCGCATTCATTATCCGCGCTGTCTCTGCATCAGAACAAAATATTCAGTTGCAGAGAAAATCTGCCTGAATATAGTGTTTGCTATAAAAATCTTCAACATGTATGTGAATGGTGCTGGGTATACAAAACATACCGACCACTAGGCAATACCCTGGCGGTCACGATTGCAAAACCCGGCTAGTTGCTTTGCCCACTGGGAACTGCAACTGGCGAAGCACTATTAAACGGAGGAATACACTCAAACGGCGACCAAAAAGGCCGCAGACGCCTTGTCTTTCGCTGCCCGGCTGAAATATGGTCACTCTAGATTCCAAGTCTTCCCGTTACAAACGTTAAGAAAACCTGGGCAACTCTGACATGTCGCCAGATATGCTAGTCGTGCAGGTGGCACACGAGCACTGAAGTCGCATCAGTCAGCCTATTACAGCAGGAGAGCAAAATGAGCCTATCGTAGCGCCGGCTCCGGTTTACGATTGCTACGTGAAAAGCCTGGACGGCTTGCTCCTGCAGTACATTACAAGTTCGAACACGGATTGTGGTGATTCTCCTTTGGGTGTCTTCATCCGTAAGTGCCTCAGGTGAAGATGTTTCTAGTACTACCATGACACTGCCCTCTGAGGTCATAGCGAGCGATAGAAACCTCAAGAAAAACACTGTCGCGTCGGTAATTGGCCCCGTATGAGGAGGGATGATCAGCATTATGCAAGACTTGCCCTGTGTGACAGTCTGTAAAGCCAAGCGATGGTAAGTCACTGGATGCCTGTAATCCATAAAAATTCGTTTTTCGTGGAACATCGGGCCGTGCGACGTAAAGGGCCCCGAACCACGATCGGTCAATGGCAATCGCTACATTCTTGTAGACAAGGACTATTTCCCCAGCGGGTACAGCCGAATACATTACGTAAGCTTGATTCAAAGTTGATCTGGGGCAAGTTGGTCGATATGTTTTCAAGCGTCGGTTTCCCTGGTTTCTGGTTCAAACTGACAATGCCTTATACTTCACCGAGAGGAACATTGTGGACAATTACTTAGCCCTAAGAGAGCAACGCAAGATCTTTCATACCATCCGCAAGCGAACATGACGGAGCGCGTGACCAGAAACTCAACTCAAAACGATGCTAGTCGCTTATGGGGTGCTCCCGTCACTAAAATGGCATTCGCGACCAGAACGATAGTAAATCGCTCGAGAGGTTTTTGCACAGTAGCACTTTTTTTCCCACATGACCAGAGGTTCCACATTGAGTGTTCATTCAGTGTGGACGTCGAAAGGCGACCACGCAACTATGTTAAGCAGGCGCAGGATCTTCTCAGCAGCTTTAAAGAGACGCTATGGGAGGCCAGAGAAACACTTGGAACTCGCTCGCATAGAACACTGCCGGCAGGAAGACAAGGGCTGGAGACGCATATTGTTTGCGGTAGCGACAACGTGCTACTTCGCAGGCATTCCCAAAGCGACGCCAAAAAATGATTTGCTACCTCCTTGGCGTACCGGTATAAATGCCCTTACGAGTAGAAAAAACGCAAGTCTTGCTTTATTTATCCGCTTCGTAACGTGCACGGATGACTGGAATTTGGTCCTATGAGCATCCCTAATAAAAATCATATCACGAATTCAGGCTTCAGAGTAAACCCTGGAATGAACCATTTTGCACATTACCGCAACTTACTTCTAGAGCACGGCTTTACTTCTCAAACCAGGCCAATCCTGCAATCAAGGGTTGCCCGCCCGCCAGGACTGGAGGCCCTCGACTTCCGTACTTCAACCACTACGCCTTCCGCACACATCAGGACGTGTCCGGTCTTGAGGGAGGGATGTGTGCGAACGTGAGCCCCTACGTGCCCTGTGTGCCGTACGTGCGGGATGACTTTGTATAGTGAGTGTTCTGCCGACACAGGGGGCTACGTTTAGATCAAACCGGCACTTGTGAAAATGGACCTGGTCGCGAAAAGCGCCTCTCACATGAGCAGAAAGGTGAGTTAGAACTGGGGTACACGAGAGCGCAGCGGCGGGTACGGGCTGCGGGCGGCATCGACGGGGAACGGCGAGCCGCAACCACGATGCCCGAACAGGGAGGAGCTACCAACATCTACCTTGGATGCTTCTCAGCCGACATCGGCTCAGGTGAATGAAGACGTTGCTGAACAAGCAGTGCGTCAATTGCGCAATGTTTTCTTTATCTGCTTTACGCGTACGCTTGCTTTGCTCTCGCCGTTGTACCTTCTAAGTTGCTTTGTTTGTTATTTGTATTTTTGTTTTCCTGGAATAAAAACGCGATTTTTAATGCGGATCGGCATTACTTTGTCAGTCGGATTCGGGATGGTGATTCATATACACTTAAAGGGGTTTGCGTCAGATTTTAGATATACTTTGCGATGTTTTATAATGCTAAGCACGTAGGGACCATGCCCAATTAACACCTTTCTACGAGTGCGTAGCTTGATCCCCGGTCATAATCCAATTGCTTAAACTATTTCTTACAACTTTCCCAATTGTACGTACAATGTACTGCTGGGCATAAATGTTGGCTCGCTGGTTCAAAGCCACGTACGTATTATTGGGACCAGAACAGATGCCGCCGGAATTTCTGTTGACATCTGGAGTACTGCTGCTTTGCATGTAACATTTTTCTTGTGCTTTTACTAGTACTTTCAAACGTTTAAGCAGCTGTTTCAAGTCCGCTAGCTGTATGTCTGTTGTAGCTCAAATATATATTGCAATTGGGAGCCCGTTTGATGGCTTTTCCCTTCGTGCGGCGCGGGTTTGATTGAAGGTTCCTTGTGCCGATGTTCCGTTTCTTGAAGCTGTGGCCCGAATAGGGATGCTTCTTTGCCGACTATTTCCATCTAGGTCTGAATAGTGGCTATGACGTGTAGGATGCTAATCTGAGCAGGGTGTTAATTCGGGGCTCAAATCAAGGTCTTTGAAGTATCTTCGAGCTGGGGAGGTGTTGTGGCCATGACAGCGAAGGAGACCTGCTGACTTCGTTCAACGTGTGCCGGTTGTGCAAGGTCGAATGTTGTTTCTTTCCGTGTGCTGCACCGTTTCTTCTTAATACAGGTTTTTCGAAGAAAGTTCTTTCGATGCAGCATTTCGTGAGCCCACGTCACTTGGACAGGGTGTTTGCTGGTGCTTCCTGAATAAAGTGGACCATATTTATTTTATCTTGTATATGACAGTGGTGGGCATTTCGGGGCTAGTTTGGCGTCACCCTGGGAATCGCAATAGCCACGGGTCACTGCTTGTTAAAGTTTGCAGGTCTATATTTGATTCATTACATTTTGGGGGAGAGTTTTATTGTTAGTATGTTTGCGGTTGTGGTCCTGTTTGAGTTACGGGTTGAAGCTAGCATGCCGCATATAGAAATCCCGAAATCAGAATACTTCCTTCAATGACTATAAATTGATGCCCCTTGAGGCGCCGCAGCTGCCTGCTAAGAAGGCAGAAGAAAGCCAACCGGCGTGACCTTGCCCAAGAATCCGGCGGGCACCGACGGAGGCGTCCATTCTTTAAAAATAAAAATATCGGCACTGTGTGTTGCTAATCATTTATATGGAATGGTTGTTCATGGTGATGCCATAACCTTCACGTTGAATACATGATGTGCCCACTTAAGCTCAATGCGCACGTGTCTCTGCCAATACTTGATTGGGAATTTGATGTTTTTAATAAAGGGAAATCTGGAACATGCTTTTCTTGTGATAACCTCAAACACGACTGTCTAGAAAAGTATTGAAATATTTGTTGCCCTTTTCTTTGATGCTTTCACTATATTCGAATCAGGAAAAATATTTTTATGTGGCATAACTGCTTCACCAAAGAGTTCAATTCACAGAAAATCACTTGAATTTACAGACGGGCCAATGGAGCAGTGCTTAGGACATGGTGCCTGATACTCGTCGTTTTCCTGTACATGTTATGCGGTATCTCGTCATGTTGTTGCCCTCGACTTCCCGCCCCTTGCTGGTTCTAGTAACAGGTTCTTAAAGCAAGAACCTGAAAAACAGTCCCATCATTAATGCAAGTGATCTCACTGGATGCTGCTATCAATGCCCTGGTCTACCGACAGTCACATACTACCCAAGTCCTGCTTTATAATTCCGCATTAACGAGTACACCTTAAATTGGCACGGGAGCAGCGCTCTCGCCACTGGGCCTAATGTTTGTCTCTTTCCTGTGAAAATGAGCAAAACACCTTAGATCTAGGCGATACGGTCCCGCGGTCGGCACGTTTGCTGTTCCCAGGCCCACGGACAGTTTGTGGGAGTGTTAACGAATGCATTTCTACTGCCCTTCTTTTGTTAGGCGCTGGCGACATTGATTCAAATATAGGACTAACAACTCGTTCTAAGGCCTTTCTTAAAATTGTTTTATTGTAAAAGAAGCGTCATAAACAGAGGGCTTTTTTTCTTTTTATAAAATATATCTATGCTCGTTCGGTTAAACCATCAAAGTGTTACTCTGATCGATCTAGCTGCTGAACTTAAGGCAATAAAATGACAAGAAATTATAAAACAGATATCACCGGCTTTCTTAGGAGATTATATCATTTTGAAGAAAATGTTTTATGCAGCCATAAAACAGAAAACCATCCTCTAAAAAGGCTATTCATAAATTAACTACCTACGACTGTGTGTTATAGTCCAGGATGAATGAAGTTGAGGAAAGATCACGCGTATACGATCCTATCACTAGAGGCATTTCAATATTCTAACAAAACGTGGGAACAAACAGAAAACAGTGTAACAAATTTTGTGACTCACGCTGTTGATACTTTCAAGCCAGAATAAATTCGTCTACCGCGGAGAATAAGATTTAAGAATTAAAAAGATGTCGTTCTCTCATTGTCACATTCACAAACTCCAAAATAGAGGATAAACGTGATCTGTAAGATGTGATTTCAAACTAAAAATATCATCAGGAAGGCTCTTCCCCCGAATAGCATGCTTCCGCAAAACTCTTCAGGAATATTCTTTCAGCGAGACCAACTCCCCACACTTCCAACTTCGTTACAATAAGCTTTTTTGAATAACCAATGGCTCACGTACTACATTTACTCCGACAGAGTTGCTGAATAGTAATGGGGACATGAAGGGATCTGCAATAACTATGTTCCGACAGAAAACACCTCGTAGTGATGCGTGTGGCGAATAGGACCCTTATTATTTGAAGTGTAAGTTATCTTCACCAACGTCACAAACCTATTTACAAACGTAGGTATTTATCATACCCAAGAGACACAAACACTCTGCCAATTATGCTGCCCTTATCAAAGGTTTTCTTCCAGCGCACGAGCATGATCTTTATTTTCTCGAGACGCCCGTCGATATGCAGTATACAGGTGTAACCGGACTCCGCGAAGGAGAGGTGGCGTACACCCGGTGATAACAAATGACTTCCCTTCGTCGTGTGTTCACAGTAACTGTGATCTTGAAATGATCTGGGCTAGTATTACGCCTTGGTCTCCAGAAACCTCCTATAGAAGCCCGCCTTGATCATTGCCTTCATTTGTGTGTGAATTACACGATTCTTCAGACACTGTCACTACATATTTTCTGCGCATCCAATATTCTTCCTGGTTGATTTCACTTTTCCCTACATGCTTTGAAAAGTGGAACCGTCTCGCATTGTCATCCTCTTTTGCACAGGGTAACTAATTTTTGAATGTAATGTCCCATTTTCTTTCTTTTTGCTTTGCCCGACGATGTGCTAGTAATAATAGTTAGGCTGCCTAACATGCCTAATCCGACGTTTATTGTGAGCGCCTAAAGCTGCTAAACATCACCTTTTGCCGAACATTGGCATATTGATGCATGAAACTAGTTAACTGGACAATTTACAATGTAATAGTCCTAGAAGACTGATCAGGCAATGTCATTTCATTCCACCAGTGCGCCTAGCTCTGGAATCAGTTATTCTTTACGAACTTCTCTACATGTTCAAAAATGTTGTTTCACACTATAGCCTGATGTTTTAGATCACAATCCACCGCGTGCCTGTCGAGCAGCAGTGAAGCAGTATGTTATTCATTTATTGAATAAAATACCACTCACCTTCTGAACACGAATATATTGATTCGAAGTCAAAAAATTTAGTACACATACTTCAGGTCATTCAGGCATTACGGAACAAGGGGGTAGATAAAGCATTATGTAAGAACACTAGAGAATATCTACAATGGGTCTACAGCTACCATCAATCTTCATAGGGAGAGCAGTAAAATACCTTTAAGGTAGGTTGTCAGACAAGGAGACACAATCTCTCCAATGTTATTCACAGCATGCTTACAAGAAGTATTCAGAACGTTGGATTGGGAACAGGTGGGAGTAAGGGTTAATGGAGAATACCTCAGTAACCTCAGATTTGCTGATGACGTTGCCTTGCTAAGTAACTCGGGGGACGAATTGCAAAGCATGCTTTCCGCACTGGGTGAACAGAGTAGAACCGTGGGCCTGAAAATTAATATGCAGAAAACTAAAGTAATGATCAATAACCTCGGGACAGCCCAGCCGTTTGAGATAGGTGGCGAGGCAGTGGAAGTGGTAAGCGACTATATCTACTTAGGCCAAGTTGTGACCCCAGATCCCAACCATGAGGCAGAGATAATTAGAAGGATCAGAATGGGGTGAGGTGCATACGGCAGGCATTCTCAGATAATGAATAGCAGCCTACCATGGTCACTGAAGAAGAAAGTGTATGACAGCAGCATCTTACCGGTACTCACCTACGGGGCAGAAACTTGGAGGCTCACTAAGAGGGTTCTACCTAAATTGAGAACGACTCAGCGGGCAATGGAGCGGAAAATGATAGGTGTAACATTAAGGGACAAGATGAGAGCGCAGTGGGTCAGGGAGCAAATTGGTGTTAAAGACATATTAGTAGAAATTAAGAAAAAATGGATGTGGGCAGGGCATGTAATGCGAAGGCAAGATAACCGCTGGTCATTAAAGGCAACAGAGTGGATCCCTAGAGAAGGCAAGCGTTGCAGGGGGCGGCAGAAAGTTAGATGGGCAGATGAGATCAAGAAGTTTACGATGACAAATTGGTCACAGTTGGCACAGGACCGAGATAATTGGAGAATAATGGGAGAGGCCTTTGCCCTGCAGTGGGCGTAGATAGGCTGGTGATGATGATGATGATGATGACGATGACTGTTCCTGCTCAATGGAATAACGGGAAGTTGTTTCCACTGTATAAAACGCAAAATATTCTTCCCCAATTCTCTAAAGCACACGTTAATAGTTTTAACACATATAATTCTCAAACCTTTTAAGTTTTTTGGGGCTGATTTTATTGTCGAAACATGGCTTTCGGAAATCATTCTGGTGTGACACTCAACTGATACCATTTACATACATTTTACACCGCATTCTTAACCGATCTGCCCAACTCGTTGAAATAATTTTTTTTTAATTTTTGCCGAAGTTTATTCGAAACCGTTACGTGTTAGGCGAAACCGACTTGCAATGGACTTTAAAATGCTTAAGCGGATCAAGTATTTTCTTCCTAAGCATTCACAATTCTTTGCTGCTAACAACATGAGTACATCTCACTGCCACCCGCAACGGTGGCTCATTGGCTAAAGCATTGCGCTGTTCAGCACGAGGTCGCAGGTTTGATTTCCGGCAACGGCGGCCACTTTTCGGATGGAGGCGATAAGCAAGAAGGCCGACGTGTACGAGATATCTGTGCACGGTAAAGATCCCAGGTTGTCAGCAATAATTAGGAGAACTTTACTCATGCACGGCTCATCCCCTGCGTTGCATCCGCCCAATAAACCCAAGAGTCAGTCAATTACTGTGCACCCTTTCTTCTTTGTTTCACTTGGAATCGGTCTTGGTCCTTTCCTGTTTCGTATCTAAATTGACGTCCTTCCTTCTCTTCGTGTTTTTGAACAATCACTTGTTTGCAGATGATGGTGTTATGTTTCATGAACTTAACTCTGCCACTGACACTAACGTGCTTCATTCTGATGTCAAGATACCTATCTGGTGCTTCGAATGACTGTAGAAACTAGACGTTTTTTGCTTATAATAATATTATCATATACTACGAATAACCCCCTCTATACTGTGAGAACAATGTTTCGGGAAAGCCCATCCATTTTATAAATAAGTAGCTGTTTAGAACTTATCTAACCTAAATTAGACGATCCACATAACACATATAATTAGAAAATAACCGCATGTTGTCTTGTCTGCACCGTTACTTCTGGGACGCTACAACCTCGAAACAAGATTTTGCTTAGAAAACACTAATAAGGGGTAAACTCCAGTAGTCTACGCCAGTGTGTGACCCCTGCTGCGATAGCCTAATTACTTCTCTGAAAATTGTTCAAAAACTCTGTTGGCTTCGTTCACTGCAATTATGACCGTACTGTAAAACCACCGTCCATAAAATTTATTATCGGGCTACAATTTTAGGTTGTCGCCGATGCACCTTCCGTCTTACATAGCTTTACAAACAATGCCTTGATTCCACCAGAACAACTAACTCATAAACCAACTGGAATGCATTTTTTGCCACATCAATCGCCCTCACAAAGTTGGTATCTAACATAGACACATACGACATTTTCCAATGTCCTTTATTCTCAGACCGCAAGGTCAGTGGAACCACCTTCCCACAAAGGTTCAGGCTATTCATGATAATCGTCCATTTGTCAATGCATCAGTGAATATTGTGTAACTACGCTTCTTTTTTTAGTTACCATAACTGCTGTGTTGTCATGTTATTTCGCTTTTTTGTGTCCGCCCCTGAGGGTGTAATAAATAAATTTAAAAACTATTTCTCTGTAAAAATTATTTTCCGCAAAGACCTGATTCATAATTTAGCAGTCTCACCTAAACCAAATGCATTTTTCGGTTGTGCCACATCGTAGGTGTGACATAAAGAACCATACACTAATATGAGTGGTATACAAGCTTTATTTTTAAGCTAT
Source organism: Haemaphysalis longicornis (assembly GCF_048455015.1). Taxonomy (NCBI): domain Eukaryota; kingdom Metazoa; phylum Arthropoda; class Arachnida; order Ixodida; family Ixodidae; genus Haemaphysalis; species Haemaphysalis longicornis. Next base: position 201,412,921 of record NW_027526385.1, read on the forward strand.
TGTACATAGTGTTTACTTCACCCCTCTTTGCTAATTTACGATGAAATGTCGAATACAATCACGGTGGAAAAGCCGAACGCCGACAATGAACGGCGCCCGATCAATGTGAGCAGCGTTTGGCTGGCAGAGGAAAACACATGTTGGTGGCGTTATGCTGGGAAAGAAAAACACATCCTGCCCGAAGAGAGTACCGCCTAAGAATTTCAACACGACTATAGAGCAAAAAAGGATACAAAGAAACAAAATTGCCAAACACGCAATGCAGAAGGGAAACAAGCTGCAGTACAGTATGTCACACGCTTTAAATTAGGACCCCGCACGCGGCGCCTTTAGTTACTTTGGTGGCGGTATTGGCGAAACCACGGACCGGGAGCCCCATGCTCACGCTGTAACCGACCGTGGTGATGAGTTTTAAGGTGAACGGGAGAACCCTCAAATGGCGGCCGTCGGAGCACAGGTCAAGCTCCGGCGGATGTGCTCCCAGTCTGTTTTCCAAGCTTGGAGCTCCGGGATCTCTCTAGCTAACAGGGTACGGCTCGGAAAGAAAATACCCTCGCTTCCTGCCGTATACTGAAGGGTATGGTATAGTCTATACCCCCGACCAAATGATCGAGCCCTGAAGAGTGCTCGCACCAAAGTAATTGCTCTCCCACCACTTTCTGCTCAATTTTTTACAAGACCTGACAACTTCCCACTTTTTCTGAGAATACAGTTCGTTGACAAAATTAACCAATCACCATAAATCAGTCTTTTTGGTAGCTAAGTTCAAAGAGTGTGTAGTTGGCGTAAACTACAAGGCGAAGAATCTAACATCAGGTGACATTCTTGTTGAAGTGCAAGCCGCAGAACAATTCAATAAAGTCTTGAGTAAGACTGAGATGCATGATATCAAACCATCCTAATAGAACTCGTTGTTGGGCTAGTTGGTTTATGTTTTGAAGTGGAAATTTGATCGCAAATATTCGACAAAGACACAGAAAGACCTGACGCGACCAGTGCTCACTTACAACTGTGTTTGTTTTCCAAATCATCGAAGTACAAGAGTCGACGGAGCCCTTTATCACGTTTTTAAAAGATCCAAAAACGCTTGCTCTTTGCCACGCAAACATACCGAAGTGTCGCTAACACACCTGTCACCCATTTTCCTGATACGATAAGCCTCCATTAACTCTCGCGCTGCCTCATCACGGCTTTTGCCTACAATCTTAATCTCCTGAAATAATGGTGTGCATTTGCTTTCACTACACTCACTACAGTGGGTAGGCAAGTGTGCCCCCTTTGCATTTGTTAGTGAAAGATAATGTTCTCTTGCACGGTCATTTACGCATCTTCCCGTCTGACCGTTAGAGGAATGCGGTAGGCCACTCCAACTGCGCAGTCCTCGTAATAATTAGCATGCCGCCTTTGGCACGCCTGTTTATTGTCACCTCGGGTGCACGTTCGTGGGCATTGCTGCGAAAGCTTTTTGGGGGCAGAAAACATAACGGGTACGTTGTGCCGGGTGGCTACTTGTTTCAAATTATGAGCCACCTTTTGGATATAAGGCACTACGGCCGCCATTTTTTCTTTTATCACTGGCTCAGTTCTGCGGTCAGTTCTACCCCTAAGCTTCTGGAAGAGGGTTTCAACAACTGCGACTAGTACCGTGCAAGAAATCCGGATTTTTCAATTGGAGTAACCTGTACTCTGAAGCTTTCGTTTGCGGATTGGACGCAAGATTTCAGTGGGGATGACTGTAGGAATGACGCCGCTATTGCACTCTTGATGGTCCTTGAATGAGCTGAATCTTAAGGTAAAAACTCTTTTAGGTCTCTAGGCTGGTAAGACCAGCAGATATGGTTGTGCGAGAAGGTGGTATTAATATCTAAAAACTGTAAGTGATCTTGGTTAGGAAGTTCGTGGGTAAAGATTAGGTCTTTGCCCTCTGGTCGGAACGTTGATAAAACGCTGTCTATTGAATATTCCTTCGTAGTCAAATCTTGTTTTTTTATAACTATAAAAAATTGTCTATGTACCTAAAAACCTTCAAAACAGCATTTTGCTCAGGGCTAGTTCTAGGTCCCGATCAACTCGTGAAAGAAAAATTTTTACTGAGGATGGGGGCAACTCAAGAGCCAATACAAATGTCTTTGCGCTGAATAAAAAGCCGGTCATGAAAAGACAGGAACGTAGAGGCACGGTAGAACTCCAGCAGCGTCATAAAGTTGTCAGAGAAATTCCTGCCCTGTTTAGAAAATCCACCACTCCGTTGTCTTCATGTGGCAGGGAGTAAAATAAATCTTCGAAATTTAAGAAAAATACACTATCGATTGACTGTCCAGAATGCAAAAACTGAATCACTTCTAGGGAATCTTTCGTGGCGGATAGGACTTCAGTGACTAGTCCCCGCCACTGCTTGAATATAAACCGGTTAACTTGGTGTTGCCAAGCATCGCGTTCCGTGACAATTGCCCTAAATAGCACACTCGGTTGGTTGGTCTTGGCGGAGAAGAACATTTGAAGACAACACCGTTCGCTGCCGTTGACGCCTTTGGCTAGCCTTGTCAAGTTGAGTTGGTTGCAAAGAGCAGTGGCTTCGCCTTTTCGCTTGTTTTGGTTCACTTTTAGTGGAGCGAAGTTCTTTGAAACACTTGGAGGACTTTTTCATTAAAGCTGCTGGAGGGAATAACCACAAAACCGCCTTTTTGGCGGCTTGCAGCAAAGGCAACTCATTTTCTTGGAAAACCTTGGCGATGCCTTCCGTAGGAGGTTTCTGACGAATAGCGGCTGTGCTTAGAAATTTCCTTAACAGGCTGTATACGTTTTTATCAGCGATACGTCGGTTCATAGCGAGAAGTTCATGGGCTGGTACGTTCGGCTCTACAAAATATTTGAGGCCCTTCTTTTGCATTGCCGTGCAACGACCGTGCAAGGGAACATTATCTTTGACTAACAAACGCAAAGGGGGCACACTTGCCTACCCACTTTAGTGAGTGTAGTGACATCAAATGCATCCAAATATTTAAGAGAATATGATTGTTGGCAGAAGCCGTGATAGGACAGTGCCAGAAAGTTTGGAGGCTTATCATATCAATAAAATGGGTGACAAGTGTGTTAGCGACACTTCGGTATGTTTGCGTGGCAACGAGCAAACGCTTTTGGATCTTTTAAAAATGTGATAATTGGCTTCGTCGACTCTTATACTTCGGTGCTTTCGGCAAAATAAACACCGTTGTAAGTGAAGGCTTGTCCCGTCTGGTCTTTCTGTGTCTTTGTCGAAATTTCGCGCTTAAAATTTCGACTTGAAAATCAAAGTATCTGTCACTCCACACCAAAGAATAAGCAGATATCAAGGTGTAATTTATGAACCTGACCTCTTGAAAACGACCGATTCTGACATCTTAAATGGCAAGCGTGACCAAGGGCTTACTGCAGTCTGGAGAACAATGATAAGGCGTGATGGAAATGAAATATTCACGAAGCATGGGATTCTAACTTTCGATAATTTTACCTGGCAAAGTTTGAAAATACATCCCAAACCCTGGCCGATGTTTCAAGTGCCAACGGTATGGGCACAGTACAACCTACTGCCGGGGATGTCTGACGTGCCCCAAGACATAATTGGAGCAATTGGTGATCACCTGTCCGAAAACTGTACTTCTGATGAGCTGAAATGTCCAAACTGTGAACGACCGCACGCAGCCGATTCAAAGTAAGGTGAAATGTTTAATGGAGAAAAAGAAATAATCAATCTCAAAGTAACACAAAACATCTCCTACCAGGAAGCGCGGAGGAAAGATGCCTTGTTTTCTTCTAGGTGTGCCAACGCTGCTCACCGGGGGGCGGAGCCACATCTGAGGTCAGTGGTGACCCAGTAAAATAGTGCTGACTTAGTCCCATTCTCGCCCCACACAGTGCTGCCCTCGGCAGCCCGAAATGTCGTCACAGTATCTGTGACGGCAGCAGCAGTGGTGACAAAACGTCTGGAGATGATGTGGCCACTCCGCTGTCTGATGCACCCGCCATCAGTGTTCTGAGAGGTTGTGGGACATGGAGTCGGCGGGGCCGGCTCCGCTCTCCACGTTTGCCGTGCCGCGTTATGCACCTGCAGCGCGCGCGGCCAACAAAGACACCAAGCCTCTCGGAGCACGCACGAAGAAGCCTGATCCATCAGCTGCTCAAGGGCCCCCGTTGAGGAAATGAACGTAACGCCGTCCCCAGTGGCACCAGAGCTGTCGAGGTAGCAGCGCCCTTCAGTTGAGCGTAGAAAACAAATTACAAGAGTTACATGTCCACCACACAATGATTAAGAAAACCTAACTAAACAAAGAAAAACAACCTTCCAAAAAAAAAATCTATGTTGCAAAAATTATACAGCAGAAATTAGGGGCCTGTTGAAAATATTGATGACATTACGAAATATTGTCAGAACACAAGCGAGAGGAAATTTGTATCTAGGGTACACATCTGAACACAAAACGCAAACTTTCTCGCACAGTACACGGTTTTTAAAAAAAAATAGAGATGGCGGCACTCACTCCTCCGGAATGTTGCCTTAGTCGTTCAGAAGTCGCTGCTTTTCATCCAATAGGCCTGCAAACTAACCTTGAAGCAGTTGAAATGAGGGAGATTATCCCTAATAAGCTAATGACTGCTTTTTTGGCGTATATACCGCCAGAGAAACATCTCCACGCTAATAAATTTAAACTTTAGTTTGCAAACTCCCGCAGCCTCTAAAACTCATTGAGGATTTTAATACTCATCACCAACTCTGGTGTTCTGCACTTGCCAATACACGAGGAAGACATAGAAAAATTCTTGCTCTCTTCTTGCAACTGCTTAATTAACAAAAAAACAGCCGACCTATTACAACACAACCCACAACAAATACACCTCGATCGATGTCAGAATATGCTCCTTAACTCTTTTTTTAATATTACATTTGAGTGTAACACCAAATCTCTACGGTAGTGACCATTTTCCTGTTGCATTAACCGCGATAGATGGCCACCTAATTCCAACACAGACACAATTTTTTGAAGGGGAAGCCGACTGGAAAAAAATCAGGGTGATATCCCAACTGTCGTATATCTCAAGACAAAAGTTAGATATTCCAAAAGCAACTGATATAATTACTCACATGTTATAGAGGCAGCACATCCCTCCATTCCCCAAACCTCTGGTAGAAACAACAGCAAACGGAGGCCTTGGTGGAAGGAGACGTGCAAGTTAGTTCGCCAACAACAAAATAAAGCCTGGGCATTCCTCAGAAGGCATCCAACTACTGAAAATCTGATTTCTTCAAACACGCAAAGGTAAAGAACTGCCAAATTCGACCATAGGCGAAAACTGACAACTGGAAACAATTTCTTTTCTTTATCACCTCTTACAGTGATACTCACAAAGTTTGGAAAAGAATTGGTGCACTGCAAGGAAGAAACACAAACACCCTAACACTAGTTTGCACAGCTGGAGACACGCTTGAAAATCAAGCTAACACCCTTAGGCCACACTTTGAGAGTGTCTCCAGCTCTGCTCAGCCCGCTGCACAATTCTTGAAACACAAAAGGTCAATAGGACAGAAGCCTCTGCGTAGAAAGAAAGACCGCATGGGCTACAACTGCCCGTTCACCAAACATGAATTTGCAGTTGCACTTTCTACCTGTAGAACAACTGTTCCAGGGGCTCAAAAAACACTTATGAAATGTTAAAACATGTTCATAAACACACACATGCAACAATTCGTTTTTATTAAAAAATATGGCAAGCAGGACGCTTTCCCAAACCTTGGAAAGAATTCATTTTAGTTCCAACTATAAAAAAAGGGAAGGATCCCGGTTCACCTGTCAGCTACAGGCTGATTGCATTTACAAGCTGTTTATGCAAGCTTTTGGAAAAAAGTGTAAACACACGCCGTGTTTATTTTTTACTGCATAACAGGATTTTAGGCAAGTGTCATGCGGGCGTCGTTTGGGAAGGTGAACAACGGACGCCCTTGCGGCCTTTGGGGCATATGCGCGTGACGCCTTCGTGCATAAAAAACACTGTATGTCAATTATTCTTGGACGTATAAAAGGCCTATGATACTACGAGGCGTTACGGCATTGTGCTCGATCTTCATTCGTTAGGAATCTGCGGCAATATGGTAAATGTCATAGAAGACTATCTGACCCACAGGCCATTTCGAGTGAGATTTGGCCGTGTCTTATCACGCGGTGTATCTAAAGGAGGTGTCTTGAGTTGATCACTTTTCATCGTTGAAATAAATTCTTTAAAGAACAATCTACCTCGCTCTCTCTTTTACTCTGTATATTTTGATGATGTTCAGATCATTTTTATATTTTGCAATTTGGCCATTTGTGAGAGACAACTCCAACTTGGAGTGAACAGCCTCTCAAGTTGGGCAAATGCGAATGGTTTAAATTTAGCGGTTGAAAAGTAGCTGTATACTTTTTACTAAGCTACGGGGCATTCGGGCAGACCCATGTGTGACTCTTGAAGGAAAGGCCATCCCTATAGCAAAGCAGCACACATTTTTGGGAGTTCTCCTCGATAAAACCTACCCTTTATTCCTCACATAAAACAATTATGAATAAAATGCACTAAAGCGTAGATACTTTAAATTATTCTGTCACGTCTGTCGCATGGCATGAACAGAGCAAGCCTAAAAAAAAATTTCAACAGCCTCGTAAGATAGAGGTTTGATTATGGTAGCCTAGGGTACGAGTCAGCCCCAAAACCTGCTCTGAAGTTACTGGTCACAGGATATCATTTAGGCTTGCGGTTCGCGACGGGTGCTTTTCGTACTAGCCCGATAGAAACTTTTTATGTAGAATCTGACATGTGGTCATTGGAAAACCAGCGTGCTTACACCTCCTTGTTATATGCTGTAAAAGCAATCTCTGTCATAAAGCACTCATTTACCATCTTAATTCATGGCACAACCACTGTACCTTTCTTCATAAGCGGCCGTCAGTTCCGGAGCCCTATGCAATAAGAGTGTAGCGCCACTATCATCATCTTCCTCAGCACCACCATCATCAGCAGCAGATTGGACAGCTGGCATAGGAGACTCGACACTCGGCACCCAACACACCTCGGGAACCGCTCCCTCGTTTTACCCGCCTCATCCTGACCTTGGCATGGCCAGCGCAACCTAAATAAACGTTGGCTCGGCCACACCGCCTCGTCGGCAGCCTTTCATTTGGTGACCCGGACAAGCGGCTTCTCCATGGCTTCGCCACGCTCCCTCCCCAGCCACAACGCGAACGACGGCACGCAAAGAACGTTTCCCGCCCTTTCAGACCTTCCCTTGCTGATCCCGTTTGATTCAATCTCAAACCACCCTGGATGGTTCGTCATCCTGGAGTGCCATTTTTATGTAAATGACATCTGGTCCCCGCAAATCAGGTACCTCGTGATACTACAGAAGCTACCTGCTGACCTCATTGAGCAGATGAGCAGATCCAGCTGCCCGCCCCAGGCCCCAGTTCATAGGACAACCTAAAAGACACTGTCCTCAACTACTACGGCATGAAAACACGGCAGACGACAATCCCCACAGAACCTGGTGCCGTTACAACCATCAGTCCTCCTCCAACACTGCCCTCTGGCCAATGTACCCGTCCCTCACTAGGTGACGGGTCTGCGATCATGGGCGCGTATCTCGAACTCCCAGCCGCACCTTCCACGAGAGGACTGGGAGCTAACGACTTCCCGGGCGCCCGCCGACCACCGCCCGCCTCGCCCGCTGCTACCACCCTACGCGCAGGCACCGGTGAGCCATCTACGACCGTAGCGGAGACCTCGCTTTCGTCTTTGTCGCCTACACAACCACCATCTACAGCCGGTGTAGACTCCAGCGGGGTTTCGCCTCCACGGCACATTCGCTGGCCAGCCCATGCAGTACTACCTCAAGAGACGCCGAGACAAAGGCATTCCCGACAGCGCCACCTACAGACGTCGAGACACTATCGCAAGGGCGGCACCTCAACACATGTGCACAAGACGCTTTTTTCGCCGGCTCGAGCTTGGATTTGACAATCATTTCTGTAGTCCAGCTTTGTAACCGCAGGCGACGTCGTAGCCGACGCCAAAAACTCTCCCCGCACGGAAGCCTTTCCTCGTCGGCACTCGGACGACGCCAAACAACGATCCGTACACGCGACCTCGCCAGTATGCTCAGCGCGCACGCTTGACAACCCTTCCTTTTTCCAGCCACCGTCGAGCCCACAAGCGACTCGCGCGAGACTGGTGCCATCGACATGTGCCCGAACGTAGTTTGAGCCCCACCCTGCATGTGCTAGAGAGCAACGTAAACTGCGCCGCTTCCCTAGCAGACGTTGTCCTGCTCTGTAGAACGACAAAGCTGTCAACGTGACGGAGTCATCTTACCCTCGTGCGACGTGTTTTCGCGACTCCTCGGCTTGCTTTATGTAGAATACAGCGCACTAAAACTGCATGGGTCATCACTTGTGCCTCGGGCCCCCCCTGGCAGTTTACGTGCCGCCGGACACCCGTTGCTGCCAGCGACCTCTGCGCCATTCCCAGGCAAGGACCTCCAAGGGAAATGCATACACCGGACGCCCTCCCTGGACAGACTAGGAAGGTGTAACGACATTGACGGCGGACAAGTATTACCGATCACCGGTGTTGTACATATTTCTCATAACGGGCTACGCGCTAGGGGGGGGGGCGCTCTGTAGCGCCACTATTATCATCTTCCTCAGTGCGAGCAGATTCCAGCTGGCAGGGGAGCCTCGACACTCAGCACCTGGCACACCTCAGGAACGGCACCCTCGTTCTACGGGCCTTGTCCTCACCTTGGCACGGCCAGCGCAACCTAAAAAAACGTGGGCTCGCCCGCAGCGCCTCATCGGATCCCTTACAACAGTAAATGCTGTAGCCGCCAAACATTTCCTTCAAAGACACGCACAAAACCTCTTTAGCTGATGTTATACCCCCATGGAATCGGTCCCATGTAGGATGCGACATATTTTTGCAAGCATAAACGAAAACAAGGCACCTAGAACCTTAATGCAACAGCGCTTTTCAAGTCGTCAGCATAAATAGAAATGTGCACAGTTCTATACAGACGCGTTCAAAACAAATTCTGCTGTGTTATATGCGATAATTGGACCGAACCTCTTCGCTTCAAAAATCCTGAATTCTCGCACTTCCATTTTCACAGGGAAAGCCCAAGCCATTGCAATGGCTAAACACCCATATTACAGAAAAGCATAGTTTGCTTGGTCAGATACATTGATTCTTTCTGCGTGGTGACAGCCGTGTCTTTAGCGAAGTCGCATAAGAACGCAGTTTTCAATTCGCTCATAAACGCTATCATGGCAGCATATTTGATATTACTGTCTGCTGGGCACCTGGTCATTGTAGAATAGCAGTAAATGCGGCCGCTGGTAGTCAGGCAGTTACAGCTGCTCTTCGTAGAAATGTGGACATAATGTCAGTGCCTTACGGTGACCTGAAATCGCTCAATAAAGAAAACTCCAGGGACGCTGGTGGAAACAACGCGACACGCAAAGAGAAAACAAACTCCATGCATTTCAACCACAAAAAGCTGGACTCATAACCGAAAAACTAAACAGCTCTGTAGAAGTTGGGCTGTGTCGTTTAGGGATGGGGCACACACATGGCACACATGGATACCTCCTAAACAAAACATCACGACCGACACCTGACAAATGTGGAGGAGTTCTTTCTGTACTTCATATTCTAATTGAATGTTAGTCACTCGAAAGAAATAGACAAAGTCTCTTCGCTAGGATATACCCACAACACATACCACTACACCCAGCGCACATTGTCTTAAATGAAGGAATAATCAGTTGCAAAAAAGTTTTAGACACATCTCGAACAGAGCGCTCAAGAACCTCAGCGATGCGACCATCAAGAACCTCACCGGTTACTACAAAAAGTGCTGGAGGGCGGGGTTACTTCCCCAGCAGTGGAAGGCTGCCAAGACTATCCTCAACCCCAAGCCGGGCACGCCACCGAACACGGACAAACTCCGGCCCATCTCGCTCACGTCCTGCATGGGCAAGGTGTTGGAACACGTCCTCATGTGTAGGTGGCAGGACTACTTGGAGGAGTCGGGACTGTGCCCCGCCACGATCATCGGGTTTCGGCGTTGCCTTGGCACCCAAGACGCGACGATTCTGTTGAAGAATGAGATCATTGACGACAACCTAACGAAAGACACCAAGGCCATCCTGGGGCTGGACCTGCAGAGCGCCTTCGACAAAGTGAAACACTCCGCGATCCTAGCCCAGGTGTCCCGACTCAACATGGGCGCAAGAACCTATAACTACATCAAGGACATTCTGACAGGTCGGACCACCGAGCTCTGCGCCGGCGATCTGCGACTCCAACAGAAGAGTCTCGGCAGTGTCGGGACCCCCCAGGGCTTGGTCATCTCGCTGTTGTTATTCAACCTCGTTTTGATGGGGTGGCCGAGCGGCTCTCTCGAGTTGATGGGGGTCCGGAACACCATATACGCCGGTGATATCACTCTGTTGGTTACGGGAGGCAGCGATGGTCACACCGAGAGCACGCTGAACGAGGCCGTTTAACCTATCGGAGACCAGCTAAACGGATCCGGCTTGATCTGCTCGCCGAGCAAGTCGGAGCTGCTGGTATTACCACCGAAATACGTCAGGTGAAACAAGAGCGAACCCAGGGACTACAAGGCGATAAAGATCGGGACGAGTAGCGGCCACGTGATCCCGCATGTCGACAAGATACGGGTGCTCGGCGTGATTATAGACAAGCGTCGCGGCAACGGCGAGACCGTTGCCCACCTTACAGCCAATATCACCAACGCAGTGCGTCTCATCAGACGGGCCGCCAACCGCAACGCCGGGATGAAGGAGGAGAGCTTGATTCGGCTTGTGCACTCCTTCGTAATCAGCCACGTCGCCTACCTTGCAGCCTTCCACAATTGGATGCAGTGCGAAAAGACTAAGATCAACGCCCTGATACGCCGAGCATACAAGGCGGCGCTCGGGCTGTTCGAATGCACAAGCAGCGACAAGCTCCTGAGCCTGGGGTACACAATACCCTCGAGGAAATTGCTGAGGCGCAACGGTCCGCCCAGCTGGAGCGGCTCTCTACGACCGCGATCGGTAGGCGCATACTGCAAGACTTGGCCTTGGACTTGGAAGGCGAGCAACGACGCTCCTGTCCCAGACGAGACGCGGCGTCAGATTCGGGTAGACCTCAACCCGAGGAACATGAATCCGAAGTATAACAAGGAAAGAAGAGCGGTGAGGGCCAAGGCCCTCATCGACTTGTACGCCAAGGACGAGCACGCAAGGTTCGGAGACGCGGCCGAATACCAGGGAGGGAGAGAGGCATTCGTGGCTCCAAGTTCCCCGACGAAGCGTCGACAAGTACAACGATTCCGCCGCGGCTCGCGGCTGCGGCGACATGCTACGATCAAGAAATCCAAACCTGGGCCGTCCAGCAGGTCTCGGCGGCTCTTGAAAGACAAAGGCCGAGCGAAACTGCCAGGAGGTTGCCCAAAGGGCGACCGAACGCGGGAGTAGCACGCGCCGTAGTCAAGTAAGGACCACCCGCTGAGAAGACGTAGGGGCTCACGTCGCGGCGCCATAAAATGGTGGTATCACTCTGCAGGCGACTACAATAACGTTGCTTCTATCTATCTATCTTAGACTACTGGGCCGAGGTTTATTTTTAATAAAAAATTGTTATAGCACATGACCCCAGCTTCTCCGTCAGCAATGAGGACACAGCTGAGGTACTTTTCCATGACAGTCAGGGCGTCATCCTTTTTTCCTAGGCAAAAACTCTTCCCTAGGCTCCCTAATGTTAAGCCCGAATCTTTTTGTCCTCTCACAACTAATTTTATTCACTTTTTACTGGTAATCTATGCATATATACACCAATTTTACATATCCAACTTTTAACGAAAGCATGCAGCATATAACTCACCTGCGACATTACCACGCCCTTGTTTTGGCGCTCTTCGGTCCGAAAGCCCTTCCGCCATTGCGCACAATCATCAATCAATCTAAAATTAGCATAAATGAGGACATTGGGTCACACGGTATAAAATCAGAAATAAGCCAAAATTGTTTTCATTGCTTCCAAAACTACAAATAAAATCAGAATAAGAAAGAATTTATTTACGTTTACTTCTCTCTAACTGACTCATCGAATAATTATTTATCATGGAGGGCAGGTAAGGTTCGTGTGCGAAATTTATTCAAGTAAAAATACCGTACAACAAATTGGATGATTGCTTACCATGTATGTCCTACTGGCCGCGAAAAATGTAGAGTGTGAAGGGGGAAGCCTGTTCTGAAGTGGTCCGAATTGAAAAGCCTATATAAACTTTTTTCAAGACATCAATTCTCAGTGCTTTGTTTCACATGATAAATATGATTTACATAGAACATTCATGGATACCCTTATTTGCAACCACTTTTTTGAGATGGCCCCTCATCGAAGTCAATTTTATTACGTGATTTGGTTAATCTGATTTGTTTTTACTGGATGATACATAACGAATGTCGCAGTATCAAAGATGTCGGATACTGTAGGAACGTTACGCGCTATTTTCTGAAGAATTCTGTTGAACGTGCATAAAGTTTTCGAAGATTCTTTTTTTCGTAAAATTAGGACACTTTTTTCCCAGCTTCTCGAGAAATAATACACAGGAAACTTGTGCACTTCTTAGAGTACAACGGTGTTCTGGAGAGATGCCAGGTAGGCTTTAGGGCGGGACGATCGACCAACGATCAGCTGGTTGCAATAGATTCGTATAACCAAGGAGCTGTCCTCCACGAAACAATATTTTATGACGGTATTCTTTGATCTGGAAAACCCGTATGTTACCGCGTGGCGATACGAAATCCTAAGCGACCTGAAGTGCTTCGCAAGGTCGGGTAACATGCTAAACACACTTTCCAGCCCCTTGTCTGAAATAACGTTTCGTGTTATAGTTGGAAGTGCACTCTCATAGGTTTATTTGCAGAAAAATGGCATGCCACAAGCCGAATTATTGAGTTGCATTCTGTTTATTTCAAAAATGAATTCACTCAGACAGGCATTGCCACAATCAATTTTCGGATCAATCTATCAATCTCTGATCAATTTCACTCAGACAGGCATTGCCACAATCAATTTTCGGATCAATCGGATCTCGGATCAATCGTGTGACCTACCCGCAATAATCCTTTTATTCTTGTAACCTCTTTATCTGCGAGTGCCAAGTCCAACTTGGTGTTGCTAGCTGTTTGGGCAGGTAGCAACGGCTTTATTTAATCCATGAAGGTGTAGTTGTGTTTTGCTTTCGAAAAGGCGTGGCATTCGGCCGGATCGAGACATGAATCTCCATGGTATCTCAATTGGAGTCAGAAATGAACACAAGTTTTTAGGCGTAGTCCTTGACCAAAAGCTCAGATTCATTTCACATATAAAACTACTTCAACATAAATGCCTAAAGGCTATGGCTATACCCAATGTTTTCACCCACACTTCATATGTGCTGACAAACAATTTCTTTTACGTGTTCTTACTATCCTGATAGGTTCACTATTGCGCTATGGGAGTGTTGTTTATGGGCCGGCAAGTAAAACATCCCTCAAAATGCTCGACACAGTGCTTCATATAGGGCTTCGCCTGGCATGTGGCTCCTTCGCCCTAGCCCGGTCGAAAGCCTCTACGTGGAAAGTAATAAATAGAACCCACATCAGTGAGCATACCCTGATCTCCTTAATCCTTTTAAAATTTCATCCATGCCTCACCATTCTTTTAAAGCAATTTTTTAGAGTACTTCTATGACTGAACTCCTGTAAAGTCGACCATCGTTCTCTGCGCCCTTCTCTTATAGAGTTACAGAGGAAGAGTCAGAGCTTGCTGTCTCCTTTTAAATACCATCCATACTTCTCTAACAGATTTTATAGCATCATGGCATCCCCGCCATGTATCAAGCGACACATATTGCACATATGTAGATAAAAACCAAGCTCCCAGATGTGCAATTCGGCAGTACTTCTTGTATGTCCAGCAGAAGTATCAGTGTTCTAAATTTTATACGGATGGCTTGAAAACGGCTCCGCTGTGAATGGACCCGGCCTAATGTTGCTAAAACTCTGAATAATAAAACTTGTATCTTTACGGCAGAGCCCAATTGTGTACTTGTTATAAATCATATATTTCAAAGCCACATCCCACAATTCATCATCGATGCAGATTCCCTCAGTGTTGTGCGGGCGTTGCCTTCAACAAAATCTTCCAAAAACCATGTTGTCAATTGATCGTCAAGGTTATTATGTCTGTGTATGTCCACAAATTTGAACTCGCCCTTTGCTGCGTTCTTGGCCACTCTGGTATAGCCGGAAACGAAGTCGCAGACCGAATGAATGCTGCTACTTTCTTGAATACAGTTTGCATAACCACATTACCCTACACCGACGTAATCCACACATCAAACCACATCTTCGCAAAACATGCAAACATACTTGTGTGAACAAACAGACGAGTTACGCGTAGTAAAACCTCCCTTGGGACCATCCCGCTCCGACACACGCAATAAATAGAGAGAAGTCGCCTTGTCAGGATTATGGATTGGGCATGCACATGCAACACACTCGCACCTTCTGACTGGATCGCCAAGACATCTGTGCACCTGGTACGGAGAGGCCCTGTCCGTGATCCACATCCTCATACAATGCAAGGCACTAGAAAGAACAAGACACAGACACTTCTCACAACTATGCAGACAACTCAATCGACTACAGGAATCGTACTTTGTATGGGACGACCCCATATTCTCCCAGAATCATAATTTGTATGTTTCTTAGCAATGTCAAGTTTTTCAATACTTACAACGAATATTACACCATGGCCCTATACACCAGTCATCTACATTGTCTTTTATGTCAATTCAGGTATATTTTAGTTGAATGTTTTACACTTATCAAGACCTCGTCCTCATAAAACAGCTTTTCCTTGGCGCTCTTTGCTCGTAGTCAGCCTTGTGCCACAAAAACTCAAATATCATCATCATCAAATTTTACGATGAAGCTTGCCAAAGTCAACCTAATAGATATAACATATATTCCATGCAGTTATCTAGCGCTGTTTACGTAGATATTAAAAATTACAAATTTCTTGTTGGAGTAGTTTTGTTGAAGTCCCCGCAAGTATATTGTTTTTCCTGCTTCCACGTTTTAAAGATTGTTCTATCAGCATACATTTATCCATCTCTGGAAACAAAGTAGGGTTGTTACTGGGATGTCTGTAGACGGCAAAAACACGACTTCCTTATTTCGTCCGTTATTGAAGACAGACTAAAGTTTCTATGTTTGTTATGGCAGGTTTGACGCGTTGACAAATCCAGACAATTTATAACGAACACCGTCACTCAATCGCGCTCACCGCGGTGCACACATAAAGAGACATCCTTAATACTATTCATTGCAATTCGCACTGTAATGATCGTTTACCTCGATCAATGCATTATCAGAGCACATAAATTGGGAAAGACAATACAGAGAAACAGAGGCAGAAATTCCAATGTACAGATTCTACTAATATGCATGTAGATTGTTCGTAAACCCGTTATAGTTTTTTTTGCCCAATCACAAATATTTTTGCCTTAGAGATTTCATAGCCACCTTTGTTTGGGTAATCTTCACTGGTAATTTAATGTGTATATTCGTCAGTTTTTAATATACTCATTCGCCGCAAACCTACTGAACGCGGAAATGTTTCTTCAACATTCATTTTTCAGCCGCAGAAGTCGTTCAACACCACAAATGTATTGTCAATCAGGATGAAGTCTTCATTTTTTAATTAGGTATTTTCTAATCTTAAGTTCCTGATGCCAACTCAATATTGTAAGCCAACCCTGTAATCAAACCCTTATATAAAACAGAGCCCTGTCCTGGATCACCTCTTCGTTCTATGGAAAAATTCAATTGACCATGTACGAAAGGCGAAACTAAAAAAAGTTTGAAGGAGAACAAAATCCTACTGATCTCGTTATCCGTAGACTGAATAACATAATATTTTCCCATTATATCTTTTGAGTTGAATATAAAGGGGTGTACATTAGACGGAAGATGTTTATATCAAAGCCTGTTGCCCTCAAGGTCCAGTGAGTCGTTTTAAAGGTTATTTAAATTAATTTTGTGTACTTCTAAAGACACTTACAACGCCGCACATTTTTTGCACAATACATAAATTGTGTTTTTTTCATATTTAAAAAAAATAATTTACGTAAATAATAGGACAGTGGTCTGGGTATAACCGGGGTATTAAGGCAGCCAAATTCAAAGCACCACAGTTTTCTTGCAAAGTTTAGTTGTCTAAATTGCGGCATGGATGTCGGAAATCTAGATTTACAATCAGTGCATCATTAAAGTACCGAAGACTTTACAATTTTGCAGTATGCTTTTCAGCCTGGTTTTTTACCAGGGAGCACCTCCCATGTGTAAGGCATTTTAAAAAATTCAGGATTAATACACTATGCTCGTGCTTCTTCCCATTACCTTGATGACATCAAAGCCATCGCTGTGATAATTTATGAGGTGTGATCCCGCAATTCACTCTTTTGTAACATGCTTTTCATCCCCATTTTTTAATCCAGAAAGAGCTCCCCTGTGTTATGCTTTTTCAGAATTGGAACAGAATTATACTGTGCTTGGGCTCCTTAGACTTACCTTATTACACAAAGCCATCGGTATTATCACACATGTGGTCTGATCGCAAGGATGTACATTCCCAGGAATTGATCCTAACCGAATCGGGCAGAAAAACCAGACAGCTCCGCTCTTTTTATTGAGCCGGACTGCTCGTTGTTCACACCGAGGAGGTGCCTTCAAAGCAGCGAAGTTCCCTGTGTTCAATTGCCTGCGAATAGGGTGGAGACCTGCCATAGTAGCCATGCTTGTCGGAACGTGTTGCGTGCAAGATGCGACGAGGCCTGCAGCAGCGCCCGATCGGCTAGCCGCCACTGCAAGCAGTATCTCCAGTTTATGCCCGTAATGAGATCTTTAATGCAAGGAGACAACCAGGACTGTCTAGCCATTGCAGTGCTGGTGCGATCCCTTCAAGAAACCCTAGACAGATTTTCTAACCCTGTCAGAACAGATTTCCAACTATCAGATTGCGGGCAACACATCTTCAGAGATGCATCTTGGGAAACACGTTGCCATGGAAGCAAGTACACTTATGTGATCGATCCGAAAACCACAGCTCTCCAGAAAACCTGTATGACAATGGGCGGATAAAGCGGCTAAAATCACGGTGTGTAAAATTCGCAAATACTTCCCCTATTCGCAAATACTTCCCCTACCAACGTAAACGTTTTCTGAACATACTAAGCCAAAGCGGAATAACGAGTCATTAGTCTTTTTGAGTACTTCTTGTGTTGGCTCTAGCAATAGCCTTCTTTAGACTAACGTCAATAGTACGAACTAATTGCCCTCCACGCTTTGCATCTCAAGGGATCATTTGGTGGTCCACGATAAAGACTATAGGTTGCACTCTTGCATTTTATTACTTGCTATTGTCCCCCGTTATTCCAAAGGCACAATCCCTTGTTCGCGTGAGTACCGATCGTTAATATTTCCGAACACACTTTTTAAATAAAATGGTACTTCTTTCAGAATAAACTTTCACCCCTGCAAATCCTCCACGCTGGATTGGCCGTTCATAATAAAGTCAACTATTGCTCTGTGAAAATTCTCAACAGGATAACTGCTGCTCTATAAGACCGGCTATTCAGAAAGCAGAAGCAGAGGATACTAAAGCCATTACACAGCCACATAAATATTCACGACAAAAAAAGTCACGGTAAGTCTTTTATTCCAGCAATGCGTGGCCAAAATACACGACAGACCACAGTATTTTGCTTTGAAGGCCGGTGAGCCTGTATTTTGAAAGCACGTTGGCCACACATTGCGAAACCGATGATAAAAGCCGAACACCTATTCGACGATTCCGGGTTCCTAAAGTGGTCGAATGGCGGCTATTGTCAGAACACTCGTGCTTTTCTTTCACAAGGTGCTTCTCTCTTCTTAGGATAAAATTACCTTCTATGTCGTTGTGCAGAAGGGAGCATGTCACCACGTCCCTGTAAAAAATATCAAAGCAAAACAAGTGTTAAGGAAGCACTCCAACTCATTTTAGGTAGGCAGAGACCTCATGACACGAAGATTAAATCTCAAAGCGCGCAAATTCCTTGTTTGGTAAAAGAAAGAAATATCTTGTAAAAAGACAAAAATGCTGCGAAGGGCTATCTTCATCCTAATTGAAAATATTTTTACGTTTTTCGGCATTTGAATATTACCTAGGTGTCCCTGGCTCTTCAAAAAGTCTGGTATAAAAGAATTCTTGGTACAACTAAAAATTCACAAATTTGCAGATGCTAGCAACTGTAAGAAGCATCCGTCAACCCCGAAGAACCCTAAAACATATAGAAACAAAGTTGGGGCTTAGCTACTGCAGCAAAACTTAAGGTGGGATCTGCAGTGAGTACTGTTGTATGAATTATTTCAGGTCGTTGAGCATGACCATTAACATGCGTATCAGGCTAATGAACAAGCTCTTAGGTTTTAACTGCAGAGCTGTTTAGGCCGGTAGGTTTTATTACGGGCAGACCGGGTCTGCCACAAAACACCTATGTTTGCTGTTGTATTGTGGCATGATAAAATACCAGGTAAGGTTGCGCAAAATATAGAAGAATATATACCCAATGTACAACATATTTTAGTGGTTTATAACTTGTTTTCTTCTGCACGAGGTTGCAGTTATGAGAACATGACTACATTGGGCTTATTCGAGAGAGAGAGAGAGAGAGAGAGAGAGAGAGAGCTTTTTATTAAAGAAGAGCACCTAGAGGTCTGCCAGAATCTCTACACTGACATGCTACTCGGCGTGGGAATGGGTAGCGGAGGGTAGAAAATGCCCTGTAGATAACAGGGCGGAAGAAAGAGGAGAAATGAAGTAAGAAAAAAAGCACACATCGTGGAGTTGGTCGGAATAGTTCGATGAACATCACAATCTCCTTAGTATGTCAAATCAGTTCAGTGATACCGATTTTTTTAGGTATTCAAATAACGCCACTAGTGCTTTGCATTTAGCTGAAGGTAGGGCCATGGCCCGAGGACTAGTTTTAAGCTAATTGGTCCTGGACGTAGGTGCTCGATCTCCTGCTCTAAACGGCGTATTGCGTATATGTAAACGGGGCCAGCTACTAGTAGGTGTTTTACGGTTTCCGGCTTTCTTCAGTTATCACAGTACGGATTTTGAGCTTGCACAGAGTAGAAACAAAAATGTTTTCGCGAGCGCTGCAATGAGGCGTAATCGGTGGTATAAAGTTTCCAGTGGGCGCCGAAGTTGTTCTGGCATCTTAATCGTAACTTCGGGGTATATATAGTGCAAGAAGGCATAATGGTGCCTTATTCTGCATATGAGTCTTACCATCCCTTGTTGATTCCGTGGTTACGGAATGTTCGTTTTTGTGTGCTTATGCAAGTGATTGAAACATGGGCGCCAATAACAAGTGTGTTTTACTGCAAGAAAGATAAACCAAAAATTTAGTAATTGTTGATGCAAACAATTCAAAAAAAGTCCGTCGTTCGCAGTAAGGTATGGCGAACTGACTTAGGTTGCTCCTACCATAATCGTTCGCATCTATGCAGCGCTGAAACTTACAAATACGGGCACTACAAGGCGAATGGAGAAACGCCACCACTTCGGAGCTCACGTTTCGCGCCACCGATTACCCAGCCGCTCAACAGCTAAAAAATTCCCCCGCACCTCCCCGAAGGGAATCTTGCAGAAATGCGAATACATTGGGTGCACCGATGAGTGTGTTGCGAGTAATGGCGTAAATAATGACGAGAGTGTGAACGTAATCATTTATTCATCAGCACCTCTTTGTGTTATCGTTGTACCTGACAGCCACAATCACTGCCTTGTGATCGCTAAAGTGCACGGTCAACGGGTCTTTGAGAAGCATACGCGCGTCACAGTTTCGCGTAAAGACCAGATCAATGCAACTCCCGTGAATGGTAGTGGGGCACGTGTCGAAGCCGGCAGAGAGACAATGAATAGAGTGCGTGGTCTGCATGTACTCGACCAGCTACTCGCCATTTTTTTTGCGCATGTCAACGTTGAAGTCGCCAACCAAGACTATGGGGTCAGAGGGTTTTGAGCGCACGCACACACTTTCCATAGTCGCGTCAAGCTGCGCCGCAACGGCGTCTCGAGCGAGGTTGGGCGCGAGGTACACGGTCACACAAAGACTCCGTCTCCGGTGTAGGCAAGGGCGTACAAGTCCTTGTACGGAGACGTGTCTCGAACGGGAGACGTGGCAATGGCGTGCGATATCAAGTTCCAATACACATTAGACACGGGACAACACCGCAGTATTCACCGTCCTTGCCGCTTCGAGCAAAGTAGTACTCGTTGACCGCGTCATCAGCCACAGCACTAGCACTCGGGCAGACACTGCGATGGAGGACGAGGAGTGACGTCTGTCGTTGTTGTCGCAGTTCTTCGCTGAAGGGCAAGTAGCGCTTGAGGAACACGTCCACACCACCGGCTCGGCGGGTGGCAATGGCACGCGCAGGTGAGATAACACCTGCGGGCGCACGCCGACGGAGAACGACAACCCCCTACTGAGAAATGCATTCGCATTTACCACGACGACGACGACGAAGGAAGAACTACGAGGCGCGCGCTCATGTGCGCTCGCACTGGAGGAATGCAGGCGCACGCCGGCCAACGGAGCAAGACAACCCCCGGCTAATAAATGCATTCGCATTTAAAAAAAGTCTTGGTGCAACCGCAAAGGGAAGCAACACAACATCGTAGGAGTAAATAGGGCTGTTAGTCTTTTCTTTGGCCCCATTACGTCCGGGGTCAAACGTTTGGTTCCTCACTTTTTACGCGGCCGTTATCAGGGCAAGTTTGGTCATTTAGGGGAGGTAATGTTCTTTTAGCGGCGTAAATGCTGCAGCTAATCCTTTTTCAGCCATTACGACTAGGAGTGAGTCCTCAGTGTGTGGTACGACTTAGAAAAAAGATACCCTAATGTAGAAAAATTTTAATAGATAATGACATAAATATTTGTCATGCCTGTATGTAATAAATATTGAAAACCAGCTTCTAAAATTCCTACTTTAGAGCTTGTGATATCTTAATCTGCAAGAATAAAAGCAGAAAAACAACCGTAGCTGAAAATGAGAACTGCAAGGCCAAAGGGGCTACGCAAATAGAACAACACCCGCACGCTAGGCTTGTGTCACTCCATCGGTGAGCCAATCGTTGCACTGCCAACTTGTGTATAATTGTTAAAATACGTTTTACACGCATGAACATATGTGCATTGAGGGTTAGCTTCTCTTTTATAGTTAAGGAGAAAAAATTTTATATATGACATTCTTCATTTGAGTAGTATATTGCTTTCCCCTGCTTGATGTATACTAGGAGGTAGTAATATATATTGAATTAAAACCGAAATCATTCTTCTTCATCTATCTATATATCTATAATAAAAGTCAGCATCTGTTATCACCATTTCAGAATGTCAAGATCTAAGCACCGAAATATTCGTACAAATGTACAAACTTTCACGTTAAGCCTGGTTGCTTTGCTGTCCTTGTGACAACAGCATTTTGATTAAGAGAACGTTGTTGCTTTACCAGTTAATAAAGCAGTTTAGCCATACTGATAAATATTTTTGGATATTATACTTCATTTCAACAGCATGAGATTTTGGTAAGTCTTTAGTTACGTGTTCTCTCAGGTTGAAACTAAAATTGTTGTGCTTGCATGCTAATGCCTACTTACATCGACTCAGCTAGTTTATAAATAATTTTTTTCATTCGAACATCAAAATTTGAAATGATGGTTTGCCTCTCTGGTGAGTAGGAATTATCCTACTACAGAACAGTGTAGCTTTTTCTTGTGTCACTTTTAAATTTGCTTTCTTCCAAGTGAAAAATTGTCAATTTTTTTTCGAACTTAAGGTAAACAAAAAATTACTCATTCTTTAAAGAAAATACTAAAGAACATTTTGAGTTATTGTAAAAGATGACACAGTGGGTTGAAATTGTAATTTTTTTAATAGAAAGGCCTGCGTATATTAAGTTTGAACTTCGTGTTCCACAGCAGACGCTTAACTGTATATATAAAATATAAATGTACACAAAGCACTAGTATGTCTTTCCGTATACTGCCTTGCCCGTCAACCGCACACGGCGCTTGCCTAAGTGCACAGTAACGACGCTCATCATGATATTTCCACCTTTCGTACACCGATGCACCTTTTATTAGTCTTTCCTTACTGTATTTTGGACTAGTGAAGTTTAGCCTAATGTGGTATTTTTTTCTAAAATATAGATGCACTGTCATGCGAAGCATTACGTTTATTTTGTCATTTTACAGCATGAATATCTGTCCTGGGTTTCATGCTCGGGCTTAAAATTGAGTGCGTCATCATTAGGTGAAGTGACATGTTGCGTTTGCAGGCCTTCTGCATTTTCCGCTTCTGAGAGATTAAAACACAAATGGGAGGTATTGCCAGGTACACGCGACGGTATTTCAGGCCTGATCGATAAACGCTTATGCATGAGACCCATTCTTGCTAAGAAATCATCCGGATGTAAATCACACAGGTTTACCATACCATCGTCTGCAAACCGGGACGTGTGATTGCGTTCAGCTTCCAGGTTATTATTAAAAGTTCGGCCGATCATGCCAACGGCGAGGTAAACTACATCCATGTGCGCAGCATCGTCGAATGTTTGCAACGATGTAGGGCACATGCTGCGGTCATTTCAAGAACACATGTTTTAAAGCCGGGCCCATCGCGCAGAATAACTCTCCTTGCATCAGTACTAACCAAACAGTATACTCAGCGCATACTCCAGAACTAGTGATTTTGCAGGAATATATCAATCAAACGAGGTGCCTTAATCGCTGCATCACACATTACGCGCAAGTGTTTCGGCTGTGTTCATTCAGAAGTAGGCCCGTAATGAGTGGAAAAATGAAGAACGAACTTGGTCTTCAGATTATGGCCTAAACAGCACTATATATTTTACGATATAAAGTATTCCAAGAAAAGAAATAACAATGAGTTAGATTTATAATGCATAGACAAGTAAAAAACCAAGCGGAGGAGTTTTTCAACCTTAGGGAAAGCGTCGCGGCAGTTGCTAATAAAAGATACAAGTTAAAGATAGCAGAGCCCAGTGCGGAAAAACTAGATATATTGATGAAGAGGTGCTCAACTTTTACAAGGTCGTAATAAAAGCACTAAAGGTAGTAACACAATTCACCATTGTGATGTTAGGCCTTAAAGCAATGGTCGGTAGGAAGCGAATGGGAGTAAGGGAAGTGGGAAACCATGGCTTAGACAAACGCAACAGTCGAAGAGATACGCTATCGGCATGGATGGGGAGCAATATTCTCAGGTTGATGAACACATCCTTTTGAAAACGAAATAATGCAAATGGTCGCGGAAAGAATCCAGATACACACACAAAAAAATTGTCTTCATTGTGAGGGGAAAGTCACGTATTCGGCATGATGTAGAGGTGCCAAGTAACATTGAGAACAGTTAATAATAGATGGTTACACGTGAGGTAAGGTTGAATCTCAAAAGAGAAAGAGGGAAACTGGTGAAAGGTGAGAAACCCCGAACGGAAACCAAACCAGATCATCGCAGTTTGCAATAACATTTAAGAACAAATTCGCGCTTTTAAACGATGTAGACGTGATAAATGACAGCATAACATTGGCAGTTTTTGAATCAACTGCAGCTGTGGAAAAGCAAAAAGTAGGTAAAAAATTAAAAAACTAAGAAAACGAAGGAAGGAATTCCCAAACGTAACACTGAAATAGCCTAAAACTTTGAAACTGATCACTGGAAGGAAAGTGAGCAATATGCACGCATATATTATGGCAGTTCATTAGGAAACGCCTCAAAGGGGGCAAGCCAAAAGAAACTATGAAAAAGCTGGCAGTCGGCAAAAACATGACGTACGCACTCAGAGAGGAGCAGGATGACATACCTCACAAGTAGAAGGTAGGGAGGTAGCAGAAGGATTCTAGACCATGCTGTAAGTCAGATATTACACCGGAATGAACTAATCCCCGTACAAGCTAAAGCTGCCAAATCTCATTTGTAATAATGAGGAAAAAAGGCTCTCAAAGACAAAATTGAAAAATTGGTGACAGATGATGAAGGCATAAACGTGGATGTTTTAAAGCGGTAAAGAAATATCATGCTGGAAAAACGTGTTGTACAAACTTTGGCGTTCCTAAGTACCCAAAATGTGTCCGAAGGTTCGAAGAATGCCAAAATATTTTGATTCATAAGAAGGGAAATTCCAAGGATCTTAAGAACTATAGAGCCATCAGTCCGAACTGAGTTCTTTAAAAGGTGTTTACTAAAGTCATACTTAGCTGCATTATTGACAGCCTAGGTTCCAAAAAGCGCAGAGAGAACTCTGGGCTACGGAAAGCGGTACTCACCCATGGCTTGCACCCATGTTTTCAATCGCGTGATAGAAAATCTGCAAAATACACTAAACTCCTATACATGACATTTTTTGTCCGCCGCGATAGAGTTTTGTTCAAGAATTACTCTGCAGATGGCACACATCTTCCAGTCGTCCGAACCACCAAGTTCTCTGATTTGGTTATCCACGCAATACACAACGACGCTAAATCACATCAGCTTGGACTTTTCCGCATCCTACATTCACTTTGGCAAAGCTTTTAGTGGTCTCATTTGCGGTAAGCAATACAGCAATGGGTGTTAAGGTGACCTTAGTGTAAGCGCAAGAACAGTCTCACGTCTCCTTCTCCGTGCCGTTTGTAGCCTGGGAATCCCCTATTGTCACCCTTTGGCCAAGTGAGCAGTGGTCTGGTGGGACGACGGCCGATTACCATGGCATTTTTATCGTGGGATATACTGGGAGCTCCTCTTTGCACAGCCATGACTGCTGATGTCTTATCTTTCGTCTTGCACTGTGTTATTCTGCGCCACAGCGGCTCCTGTAGTGGCAATCAGCGAACAGGGCCGCCATGCTACTGCCAGAGTCTTGCAAGTGCTTCTTTGGCTTTGTGCCTCCCAATATCAACATTCCACATCAAACCACCGCACACTACCGGTCTAAGTGAACGCACAAGTGCACGCCATGTATTATGCTGTCTACGTATATTGGTTCACAACAAAACAATTCGGACACAGTTATTCTATTTATACCCTACGCTTACAATACTGCCTAGCACGATGAAACCGGATATTCCCCGTTTTTTATTCTTCACGTCCACCTTATTTAGGGCTTCCTGGACAAGATACCTCTATTCGCCTAGCTAAAGACGTGCAGCTGGCTGAGACGTTTTACCTCGTTGATGAAGGGACACCCCCGGCTCCACTGGGCATTCTTAGCTCCAAGGGGTGAGCCTAAGCACGCTGCGATCAGCAGCACACACAATGTCCTAGAATCCTGGAGAACTCGTTTGGTTGTGGACCCCAGTTTGCCGATGATGACGCTACCGGACACCTTTTCCTACGTACTCAGCATCCTATCTAGCACTGTCTCATCTCAGGGCCGTTAACTATGTTAAAATAAACGTTACTTCCCACAACTGTAGATTGCGCCATCCAAATCGCGCATATAGCTCGGCTGAGGCTTTGGCATAACCGCCCAACTTAACTCGCTCGGTGCAATTGGTATGTCGGGGAGAATTGTTACAAAGGGCTCGGTGCTGTTCCACGACACGGTCTAACTTCTGTGCGTCATGGAGGTTTTGGATTGCGCTATCGCTTGCGTGCAGGGCCCCCTCCTCTGGGCCCAATCTCAGCAATCCGCGTAAAATACCCTTTACTGGCAAGGCTTGTCACCGTCGCCTGCCAGCGCCTCCTTCCAGCGTTGGCCACCGCAGTTTCAACGGCGCTGCAACCTGCAAAGTGCCCGCTAAAAAGGGAAATCAAGGTCACACCATCATAAACTTCATCAGGCGCACTATCCATAAATTGTCGCCGCCAGCCTTGCTCACTCTGTGAGCTCGGTGGCTGTGCAACTACACGGTTTAACCCACTTCTGTTCGTCATGGACGTCAGTGACCAGTATTGCTTTTTTGTTGAAAAATCAAACAATGGAAGCTTTATTTATCTACCGAACCCTCAGTGCTGTGTTTGTATCGTGCCTGATTGTATGAAGATTATTTTTTCTAAGGCACTCTTTCTGTATGTGACGATCCCCGGATAAGCTGATAGCTTTACAAGAGCTGCTCATTGGTATTGCTACAATATATGTATATATATATTCTGTACGCACCAAAACTCACACAGAGCGCGACAAAGTAAGGTAACTAGAGATAGAGACACACGAGCAAAACATTACAAACCAAAAGTTAAATGACGTTTATGGAAGAGGCTTTCCTTTCTTCCGAGTACGAAGAAAGGCTTCCCTCTTCCTGGAACGTCGGTGAACTTTTATTTTTGAATGTTTTTCTCGCGTGTCTCTGTTTCTACTTACCTATATATATGTATAAATATATCTATATATATATATATATATATATATATATATATATATATATATATATATATATATATGTATTTATATAAATGTATATATATATATATATATATAAAATATATATATATATATATATATATATATATATATATATATATATATATATATATATATATATATATATATATATATATATATAAGCCACAAATAAGAATTGGCAGTCAAGAGGACCTCGGAAAGCAAAGGGGAGGATGTAGTTTCTACAGACAAACAATTTGGAAAATAAAAAGTGGAGAAAAAAATGCCCGCCAGGTGGGATCCGTACCCACGACCTCCAGAATACCGGTCTGGTGCGATCTGGTGCGATCGCACCAGACCGGTATCTTGAGCAACTACATCCTCCCCTTTGCTTTCCGAGGTCTTCTTGACTGCCAATTGTTATTTCTGTCTTATTTTCAACGAGCCCCTCATTTCGTATTCGGATTCGCTATATATATATATATATATATATATATATATATATATATATATATATATATATATATATATATATATATATATATATATATATATATATATATATATATATATATATATATATATATATATATATATATATACATATATATATATATATATATCGAATCAGAATGGGAAATGAAGGGCCCGTTGAAAATGACACAGAAACAAGAGTTTGAGTCAAGAAAACCCCGGAAAGCAAGGGGAGGATGTGGTACGTCATTGAAACAGATAAAGAATTTGGAAAAAAAGAAAGAAAGAGGAGAAAAAATGCCCGCCAGGTGGGATCCGAACCCACGACCTCCAGAGAGAGAGAGAGAGAGAGAGAGAGAGAAAGAACTTTATTTGCCCAGAAGTAGAGAGCTTGGACTCTTTTTGCCGCGTTAGTCAGCCAGAAGATCTTGGTCCCTGGCGGCTTCTTCGGCCATCTGGACAAGGCGTAGTTGCGTTAGAGGATCAGAGCTGCGCAGCAGGGTTTCCGAGTGCTCTAGGTGGTTGATATCTATGCGGGGTAGAGGGGTGTTGCTCCGTGGTTTTTTTTTTCATTTCCACATAATGTGCGTGAGGTCTGCGCGGTGCCCGCAGTGCTTGCACTTATCCGGGAAGATCTCTGGATGGAAGTGACTATAGGCCAGCGGGTTCGGGCAGGTATTGGTTTGAAGTTGCCTCCATGCTTTGACCTGCGCAGCGTTGGGTGTGCGGTGGGCGGCTGGAAATTCGCACCTGCTGTGTTTGTAGTAATTTGTTATCTCTTTGTATGAGTTGACGCTGTCGAATTTCTCTGAGTGATCTGTTGCCACTGGAGGGGGTTAACTGCTGCTCGGGTAACGATCTCGCAAGCAGCTGTGTGGGCCCGTTCGTTGCCCTGTAACCCTTCGAGTGCAGGAGTCCATATAGGTTTCGTTGACCGGTAATTTGGTGCTCGCAGCTGTTGAAGCACTCTTGTGGCGACTTGGATATCCGCCCTTTGCTGTAGCTACGTATGGCTGCCTTCGAGTCGCTGATTATGTATCTGGCTCGAGTTGCGGTGATCGCAAGAGCGATAGCTGCTTGTTATGAAGATGTAGTATTTTTTGTGAGAAGTGTCGCCGAGGTGAGCGTTTGTCCTTTATCATCCACTACCACCACAGCCATGGCATTGTTTTCGGGATAGTCCGCTGCGTCTACAAATACGGTTTCGGGTTGTTGCCGTATTTTTTGGTGAGAGCTTGTGCTCTTGCCGTTCTCCTTGCCCTATTATATGTCGGATCCATGCTTTAAGGGTAGTGGAGTTTGTTCGTATAAGCTCTCGCAGCGTGGCGGGTATGTCAACTTCTTCGGCTTGTGTCGATTCCTAGGGAATGCAAAGTTCTCTTAGAATTTGTCGCCCCACAGGAGTTTTGGAGAGCCTTTC